>NW_026068242.1:215414-268834 GCF_014885135.2 Alexandromys fortis
AGAGAGAGAGAGAGAGAGAGAGAGAGAGAGAGAGAGAGAGAGAGGAGAGAGGAGAGAGGAGAGAGGAGAGAGGAGAGAGGAGAGAGAAGAGAGAAGAGAGAAAGAGAAGAGAGAATAGGCCTGGCAGGGACTTTTGAAACCTCAAAGCCCACCCTTAACAACACACTTCCTCCAAGGCCACCCCTTTTAATCCTTTGATCCTTCTCAAACAGTCCCACTCCCTGGAGACCAAGCCTTCAGATTATAAGCCTGTGGAGGCCATTCTCATTGAAACCACCACATGAGCCTTCCCAAAATGAACAGACCTGGAAATGGCTCAGCACTTGCTACCAAGCCAGTTGATCTGAGTTCAGTCCCGGGGACCCACAGGATGGACCGAGAGAATATGTGAATATGCGGATCTCAGAACTGATAGGTGACCTTCACATGAGTGCTGTGCACACTGCATCACATACGAACAAATGCAATAAAAACAGAACAAACAAAAAACAGTTTTTTGAGATAAACTCTTACCATGTAGCCTGGATTGAACTGGAACTCACTTTAATCCCCCTGCTTTTTTGTGCCTGGCTGACTTTTTAAGTGTTACTTGTTGGCTTTTTGTAATTAAAGATTTTTTTTACTGTGTATGTATTGCACGTGCAAGAATGCACATGTGTGTCCATACAAACATGTGTGCAGGTACCCGGGGAAGCCAGAAGAGGGCATCAGGTCTTGTCCTTAAGGAAGAGCATATTTCATGAGGAGCAAGACATGAAGTTTTTACCAAGGACCAGAACCCATGTAGTCAGTCTTTGGGGGCTCTGTGGGCACAGGAAGGGGGACTGAAAGCTGCCAGTTTGTAGAGCAGGAACAGGACCCTCTTTTCTTCCAACTCCCAAAACAGCTGTCTGCCCCAAGCCTCCAGTCAACCTTCCTACCTTAAAGCCCCTGGCCATGTTGTCTGTCTGTCCTCAGGTTCATTATCTACACCGTCCCATCGCCCTGTGGTGTGGCCTCAACCATTCCTTGGTGCTGAGTCAGACCTCGGATTTCAGCAAGGAGCTGCTGGGGTGCGGCTGTGGGGCCGGAGGCCGCCTTCCTGGCTGGCCTAAGGGGAGCGCCTCCTTCGTCAAGCTGCATATCAAGGTCAGAGCAGAGTCCGGCGAGCGAATGGACAGGGAGGGCAGAGCAATAGAGCCAGGTGGCCGTCAGGACCGTAGCCAGGACTTACCTGCCTTCTCTCAAAAAGTCTTTAAAATTGGTCGGGGAGGGGCTGTGCCACAGTGCACCTGTGGAGGGCAGAGGACAGCGGGTGAAAGGCAGGTCTCTCCTTCCTCGATGTTGGTCACCATGCTTGGCAGCAAGGGAAGCCATCTCACTGGGTTCCTTTTTTAAGGAGATTCTCAATGTGAAGCCCAGGCCGGGCTTAAACTCTAGACTTTCCTGGCTCTCCTGTGTCACCATGCCCAACTTACACCTGGGATCCCTCAAGGGACCCATTGGTTCCATTTCCCCTGTATCATGAAATCTCCCTTTCCTGAGCTCCCTGCTCTCTCCTTTGCTGCCTCTGCTGGTTTCACCCAAGTTCACATGGTCCTGGAACATAGCAAGCTCACTTGCTGGTTCAGGGCCTGTCTGAGAGGGATCAATACAGCATCAGGCTTAGCCAGCTTCCAGGAAGGCCCTGGCAGGGTTAAGCCTGCCTCAGCCCCACCCCTTCTCTCCTCTAAGGTCCCCTTGTGTGCCTGCTCCCTCTGCTCCACCAGAGAGTGCCTCTATATACTGTCCAGCCACGACATCGAACAGTGCCCAGTCTATCGCGACCTGCCAGCCAGCAGGGTAGGGGGAAGCCCTGAACCTAGCCAGGGGACCGTTGCCTTCCAAGACCCTCGGGGGACAGCCCAGGCCTGTGAGGAGTACCTCAGCCAGATCCACAGTTGCCTCACGTTGCAGGACCGAATGGCGAAGATGAAGGAGATTGTGGGCTGGATGCCTTTGATGGCCGCTCAGAAAGATTTCTTCTGGGAAGCACTGGACATGCTACAGAGGGCTGCTACTGGGAGTAGCCCAGTCACCTCAAACCCTGAGAGCTGACCCCCTCCTCCTAGCCTGTATTCCTGAAGGACATCAGGCACTGGGCTAGGGGCTGAGGAGAGACGGAGTGGCAAGCAACATTGTGTATACACTGGGGTGGGGGTGGGGCGGGGGGCGAGCTGTGGAGAGCAGTGCTGGACATGCCAGGGTAGCGTAGGGTGGTAGGGTAGGGAAATATTTTTTAAATATTTAGGGGGCTGCCCAGGAGGAGCCCCCAACCTGACTATCATGGACAAGAAATTTGATGGACAATAGAATAAAAGGCTAAAGGAAGGCCTCTTTTGAAACCCTGGGGCCTTGTGGGAGGCAAGGGATGGAGGGGGCCCTGGCCAGTGAGGGAGGAAAGACAGAAGGAGCCCAACCTGTTGGTTTACTGAGAAGTGTCAGCACCCCAGCTCACTCCAGAAAGTTCACTGCCCTATGGGATAACCCAGTCAACAAACCTTCCTTCCCCGGTGTGGAGCCTGCGCTGGGTCTGGAACCTTAACTGGAGTCTGCTCATTTTGTGTGTGACAGAGTCTCACTGTGCGGCCCAGGCTGACCTCTTTACTCACCCTGACTCCAGCTGCAGAGCGCTAGGGTTACAGGTGCGCTGTCGTGGTGCCTGGATTAGCCCAGCAGTCCAGTCTTCACCTCTACTTCCGGAAGGGCCATGCCCTAGCCCCGAGTCCCGTGAAGTCAGCTCCTGTTCTCTCCTCTTCCCGTTGGTTTCCAGGGTGGGGCAATGTTATACAGGCCACACATTTCTGCACTGTATCGGCAGCCGGGCTCTCAAACCACAGTCGCACCTGAGGTCACAATAGCACGTACAGACTGGCTGGCTCCTGGGTCAGGATAGCTAATGTGGTTCTGCTCCCTTCTTTGTGATTATGGGGCTCGCTGGGAAGAGGTGTCAATCCAAGCTGATGACTTCAGTCCTGCTAATAAATGCTAGTGAACTTCCCCCTCCGTTTACCTGTGGAGATGAAAGCTGTTTTGAGAATAAACGTGGGTGATCTTCAGGATTTGGATGGACCCTGAGACTCCCTTCCGATATTGCTGTGTGAACTGTGTCTCAATTATTCCCACACCTCCACACCAGTCCAGAGAGATAATTTATGTTGGGGTTGGACCTCGACATTCCAAGCCCAGTCTTTCCTGTCTGTTCCCTTACTTTCTGCTCCTTCCCCTCTTTGCTCAGGGAAAGGGATACTCCATGCCTCCCATAACCCTTCTCCAGTACCTTAAAATAGTTGGAAGAGAAAATAAGGAGTCAGAACTTTTCCTTCCTTGGCCTGTAATATTCACCAAGTGTTAAAGGGAAAGTCATAAGCAGGTGCAGAAGAGCCTAACTAAAGGGTGCAGGCCCGTAATCCCAGCACTTGGGAAGTTGAGGCAGGAGGATTGAAAGTTCTGGCTAGCCAGGGCTTCATGGCAAGATGGTCTTAAGCAATAACAACCACCATCCAGTGGGACGGTGAATGGCCAAGAGACTCAAGAAGGACATCCTCTCTGGATGCTCAGAAAGCAACAGGTGAAGCAGTCCAGTCTGCCTGAAACTCTCCAGGAAAGACCAGGTTCTCAGGCACAGGACAGAGTGGAGTGGCAGATGACATCATTTGATGGAGATGATGTTCTATCTGCCCCTTGTTGCTCCCAGCATCCCTTGGTCCATCAATACATGTCCAAGACCTAGAGAGGCCCCTGCAGGGACTCACCACTGTCCCAGCTGTCTCCCTGTCCCGCCTCCCCTGCTGCCCGCCCAGTTGGCCAGTCCCCACGCCCACACGCCCAGGGCTGCCTCATCTGGTACTGATTATCCTGCTGGTGCTGCTGCTGCTGCTGCTGCTGCTGCTGCTGCTGGTGTTGGTGCTGCTGCTGAACTCAGCTGCTACTTCCAGTACTTTCCCCTACACAATGCTGCCTGCTGCCCTCACCTCCTTCCTGGGGCCATTCCTTGTGGCCTGGGTACTGCCCCTTGCCCGAGGTCAGACCCCCAACTACACCAGGTAGGTTTCATGTCTGTCAGATGGCTTCCAGAGGGAGCTGCAGAATGCTGGTGACTTCCTGGGAGGGCTGCGCCTGTGGGTCTTGGGAGCTCTTCTGCCAGCAACCCCTTCGCATCTCATCTTCCTCTAAGACTCCTGGTCTCCCTGTCTGCTGCAAAGCCATGCTGGTCTGCAGACTGCCGCCGTTCCCAGTCCTTCAATACCGTCCTCCTGCCCTAAATCTCCCTTTCCACCCAGAGCCATGCCTCTCCAAGGAGTTTGAACCCAGAAAGCCAAGACCTTGAACTTCTTTTAGCTGACATTCAGGAAATGAGACTGGGGGAAGGGCAGCAAGCAGAAAGTCAGATACTGGTCCTTAGCTGGAACCGGAGCAGGGTGAAGGTGGGAGCCCCTAACTGTATGTCCACTGGTGCTCCCCTCATCTCTCTGGCCCCCTCCCCCCCATGGCCTCATGGCTTGTCACATCTGGAAGTAGTTAGGCGCGGCTCCTGTCCTTGACTGCCAGGCAGGGCAAGGAGGGGGTTGAGAAAGCGAGGGGGGGGGGGGACAGAGGAGGATTCCGGGAATTCCTGTCGGCGTGGGGGTGGAGCCTCTAGGGGCTGGAGAGATGGCCCCATTGCCTAGCCCCACTTCCCCTGGTCCTTGGGCAGGATTCCCTGTCCCACAGGATGGGGGCCTCTCCGGCACCATCCTCCTGTATTGCCTGGGGCTTCATAGTCTCGTGAATTGTTCTCTAGTGGTTCTCACTGACGCCTCTTCTGTCCTCCAGACCTGTGTTCCTGTGTGGAGGGGACGTGACGGGAGAGTCGGGTTACGTGGCAAGTGAGGGTTTCCCCAACCTCTACCCCCCAAACAAGAAGTGCATCTGGACAATAACGGTGAGAAGGTCCCTCCGGCCATCACTGCCTTTCATCATTCTCCCGGCACAACCCTGACAGCTCAGGGTACCCTCCCCACCACCAGGCATCAGGTCTGGGAAACCCTTTGGTCACATGGGTGTCAGGCTCCACAGTAACATGCTCTGACTTATCCTGACCTTCCCACCCTTTTGTCCTCCCCCACTACTGGAAACGGAACCCTCGGTTTTCTGCACGTTAGGTCAGGGCTTTACCAATAAGGTACATCCCAGCCATTGATTCATTCAGTTTTTTTTTTTTTTTCAAAATTGTTCCACTAATTTAATCACATAATTTTTTAAAGTTATTTTTTTATTATATACACTTGCCAAGAGACGGTGCCAGATCTCATTACAGATGGTTGTGAGCCACCATGTGGTTTGCTGGGAACTGAACTCAGGACCTTTGGAAGAGCAGCCAGTGCTCTTAACCTCTGCGCCATCTCTCCAACCCTCATTTAGGCTTTTTGTTTGTTTTTCTCTTTGTGTGTGTGTTGTGCATGCGTGTGCATACTCATGCATGTGTACAGGGGTCAGAGTGGTATGTGGGGTGTTCCAGAGCTCCACCGCTCTCCGCCTTGTTTCCCTGAGACAGTCTCTAAATCTAGAGCTAGTCTGAAGGTCAGCAAGCCCCAGTGGCCCTGCTGTCTCTGCCCCCCACAGGGCTAGGGTCCCAGGCCTAGTGTGGAGCCCTAGTGTGGCCTTTTATATGGGTTCTGGGCATTCGAACCTGAGCAAGCACTTTTACCCACTGAGCCATCTCCCTACACCCCTTCACCTTTTATTTCTGAGCCAGGGTCTTTGTAAATTATGGGCCTTGTGTTTATGATCCCCCTGCCTTTGCTTCCCAAATAGCTGGAATCATGGATATGCACTCATGGTGCTGAACCTTAATTCTTTGTTTTTGGAGTCAGGGTCTCATTGTGTAGCGTAGGCTGACCTTTAAATTTTGAGGCAGTCCTCTGATTCAGCACGGTAAATCCTGGGATTACAAAAGTGGGCTGCCAAACTAGCTTAAGCCTTTGTTTTTGTTTTTGTTTTTTTTTAGTTGTTTGGTTTGGGTTTTGTTGTTTTTTAATGGTAGCAAATGTTGAATCTCTACTCCTAACTTGCTCCAGTTCTCCCCTTTCAGAGACCACAAGCTGGGAGTAGAGACCAGGTCCTTTGTGTTGCACTGGCCTTTCCTGCTACCGCTATTACTCTAGAAGTACCTGGGGAGGGGTGATGCCCACTGTTAGGGTTGTTTGGGACCTGATTTTGGGCGGTCCGCCATTCCCCTTCTGTCAGGTGCCTGAGGGCCAGACTGTGTCCCTGTCCTTCCGAGTCTTCGATATGGAGCTCCACCCTTCCTGCCGCTATGATGCTCTGGAGGTCTTTGCTGGATCTGGGACCTCAGGCCAGCGACTGGGACGCTTCTGTGGCACCTTCCGGCCTGCACCTGTAGTTGCACCTGGCAATCAGGTGACTTTAAGGATGACAACGGATGAGGGCACTGGGGGACGAGGCTTCCTGCTCTGGTACAGCGGTCGGGCCACCTCAGGCTCTGGTGAGCATCCTTACCTCCTGTTTCCCCTCTCTTGGCCCCACCCCCGTTCAGGTCCCCACCCCTGCCCTAACCTCGACCCTCCCCAGATTATTCCCAAGAGTTAGGGCCACCATTACTCCCTTTCTTCTCACTAACCGCCCCTTCAGTCCCTCCTCCTGGTCTTCTCTCCCCCTCCCGCTCCCACCTACCCCTCTTCCAGGGCCTCCCCCAGGTGCGAGGCGGAAATGGGTCATGGACCCGCGGGTGGAATGGGCGGCCTGGGGTTACTGGGACGGTGAGTAACTGCCCGCCCCCCTCCGCAATCGGGCTCCTCTGACAGGAGTAAGGGGGGCACCCTGAAGCTGGGGGACTAGGATTCCCTCATCTGGAGCCCCCTATACCCAGTTCTGGGATCCCGATTGCGGTCCCATCACCCCCTCCCGGCAGCACAAGTCTCTCTGGAATGTTTCAGGCAGAGACCTCATCAGAGGGGAGGGAACCCTCCCAACGTGAGAGCTCTCTAGCCTGCTTTAGAGGATTCTTCTGCTAGGCCGGGATGGAGAGATGGGATCTCCTAGGGGAAGAGGCGTGGTGTGGCCGCGGGTTGGGGAGGGGGCAGAAGGGATCCATTTAATCGTTTCCTCTCTGTTGGGCGCCCCAGCCCCGTCTTCCCAGCTGTTTGTTGACCCGCCCGCTCCGCTGTTCCCCTTCTTGTCCCCTCATCTTGAGATCCAGACTTCTAGCTGCCTGAAAGCTCCCAGTCTAGAGCTTTCTACTCTAGCTGACCGAGGGTCTCCACCGCCCCCCACCCGGTCCCTCTCTCCCCTTCTCAGAGCACCAGTTTTGCGGGGGGCGGATGGAGAAGGCGCAGGGAACCCTGACCACGCCCAACTGGCCTGAGTCGGATTACCCCCCAGGCATCAGCTGTTCCTGGCACATCATTGCACCCGCAGACCAGGTACTGACCTCTCGCCTAGGCTGCCCACCAGCACCCAGGCGGCATCCTTAAAGCGGACAGCCAGCAGCATTGTATCCAACGTCTGTGTCCTGATCCCTGAGCTTGCCCTGGTAGAGGGCAAAACCAGACCCAGACCAGCTTACATGCAAGCAAAAAAGAAGTGCAACTACTGGTCTTAGGGGAGGGAAGTACTGGGTCCTGAGGAACTCGTGTGTGTGTGTGTGTGTGTGTGTGTGTGTGTGTGTGTGTGTAACTCAATGGGGTGGAGTTCTGTTCATTAGGAGTGAGCTAAAATGCACTTGGCCTTGCCCACCTGGGCAAAGGGATGCTCCCTGTATGGAATAGGGGTGTATGTGTGTGTGTGTGTGTGTATGTGTGAGTGTGTGTATGTGTGTGTGAGACCCTTAGGCTAGCAGTGTAAGAACATTGAAGCGGGAACAGGGGGACTGACTATGCTACTGCCAAGTACTCCCGGGGCTGGAGAGGTGCAGGACACTATTCGGTCCGCCTTGACCTGTCCTGCTACGCAGCCAATGCCTCTCCCAGGTGATCCTGCTAACCTTTGGGAAGTTCGATGTGGAGCCAGACACATACTGCCGCTATGACTCCGTCAGCGTGTTCAACGGGGCTGTGAGCGATGACTCGAAGAGGCTGGGGAAATTCTGCGGAGACAAGGCCCCTAGGTGAGGGATGGGTCCTTGGCGGGGCACTGCTGGGGCTAACTCCTCATCCCTGTGAGCAGTTGTCAAAGGCCATGCAGGGTTAGAGGGAGGCTCGGCTGACCAGGCAAGATCTGAGCTCTAGGATTCCAAACCATTAGTCTGAGCAAGTATAGGAGCTGGCAAAAGTTTAGCGTGTCTTCTGAAGTCCACAGAGCCTCAGGGGACTCTGGCGTCAGAGGACGAGCTTCAGGTTGACCACTGGGGGACAGAATAGGGTACACAGTCTGCCTTGATGCCTCAACCAATTCTCGTCTGCCCACTGCAGTCCCATCTCCTCTGAAGGGAATGAGCTCTTGGTCCAGTTTGTATCAGATCTCAGTGTCACCGCAGATGGCTTCTCGGCTTCCTACAAGACCCTGCCACGGGATGCCGTGGAAAAGGGGCCAGCCTCAAGCCCAGGGGAAGATGTCCAGTCTGGTCCCCCATCCCGCTCTGACCCAAAGACAGGAACTGGGCCCAAAGTCAAACCACCCGCCAAACCTAAATCCCAACCTGCAGAGAAACCAGAGAGCTCCCCAAATACACAGGAAACTCCAGCGGTCCTGGGTGAGTGTGAAAAGGTGGCAGAAGGTACTAGAGAGGTGGCTCAGTGGTTAAGAGCATTGCCTGCTCTTCCAAAGGTCCTGAGTTCAATTCCCAGCAACCACAGGGTGGCTTACAACCTGTAATGAGGTCTGGTGCCCTCTTCTGGCCTTCAGGCATACAAGCAGACAGAATATTCTATATATAATAAATAAATAAATATTTTTAAAAAAATAAAAAGTGGAAGAAAGGGCATGAACTAAAGCACTAAGCTCCTCCTTGGGTCAGCATTCATTCATTCATTCATTCATTCATTCAACACCCATGATGCTGGTCTCCCGTCAGTGTCTGGAACTGGTGCTGGGAAGCCACTCTCTGTGGAGCTCTGAGTTTCCATCCATAAGGCTGCTGTAATTTCACATGTGACAGCTAGGGCAGGGTTTGCTAGAATCTCCCAGGCAAGGCTGAAGGCACGGCTCAGAGGTAGCTCTTTCCTAAGAGCCTCACAATGAGGGGCTGGAAGCTTGTCTTGGCTGTAGAATGTCTGTCCCAGAATCCTCTAGTGAGGATCTCAGGTGTGATTCAGCGGCAAGGTGGTTGCCTAGAACCCTCCGGGGAGGGCCGAAGGGTGTGGCTCAGCTCTAGAGTTCCTGCCTAGCATGCACCAGACTCTGGCTCCATTCCTAGCGCTACAAATAAAGGAGCAAATAGGCCGATGTGAGGCAGATGGTCCTCCTGCCCTCCACAAGCAACCCCGTCTCTCCTAGATGCATCCAGTGTCACCTGTCCAAAGCAGTACAAGCGGGTGGGCACCTTGCAGAGCAACTTCTGTGCCAGTAGTCTGGGTAAGACCCTCCATCCTGCCCTCCCGACTCTCTAGGCCCTCATCCAAGCCCAGCTCCAGCCACCTGACTCTTGTCTCTCACCCCCACCCTTCCACAGTGGTGACCGGAACGGTGAAGACCATGGTCCGTGGCCCAGGTGAGGGCCTCACCGTCACCATCAATCTCCTCGGTGTCTACAAAAGCGGAGGCCTAGATCTGCCCTCTCCGCCCAGGGACACCCCTCTGAAGTTCTATGTGCCCTGCAGGCAGATGCCCCCCATGAAGAAAGGTAAGGGGCATGGGAAATGAGGATGTATACCGAGCGAATGCCCTGGAGTCATGAAGGTGCCAGACCTGGTCAAGAAGGTGTCACCAGCTCTTAGTAACTCCGAGCTCTCAATCTCCTCTCTCCCGTCCAGGAGCCAGTTACCTGCTGATGGGCCAGCTGGAAGAAAGCAGAGGCCCCGTCCTCCCTCCAGACAGCTTTGTGGTTCCCTACAAGCCCAACCAGGACCAGATCCTCAATAACCTGAGCAAGAGGAAGTGTCCCTCCTTCCCTAGGCCAGCTGCCTGAGGTCCCAGCCAGATGCAGCCTGAGTGTGGTGCTCTCAACCCAATAAATGTTTCGTAACTCAGGAAGGGATCGTATATCAGTTCTATGGTTGCGTGGGGGCGTGCATCTTGGGTTTCAGAATATTTTTTCCTTGGGGTAGAAGGAAAAAGTACTAGAAGATGAACTCGGACTTCCACATGCTAGGCAAGTACTCTACCACTGAGCGACATCTTCAGCCTGCTTTAGGAACTCAGGGTAGGGGCCAGGGAGTGGTGGCACACGCCTTTGATCACAGCACTCAGGAGGTAGAGGTAGGTGGATCTCTGAGTTTGAGGCCAGCCTGCTCTACAGAGCAAGTTCCAGGACTAGCTTCATAGCTACTAGGAAACCCTGTCTCAAAATCCCGGCACCCACATGCTCACAATATTTTGTAACCAGTTCCAGGAGATCCAATGGCCTCTTTTGGCCTCTGCAGGCAGCAGTGTATATGCAGGCAAATCATCCAAATGCATTAAAAAAAAATCTTAAACACCAGCCGTCCCCCCACCCTGGCCCCAAATCCTAACTAGAAGCTGAGTGTGTGCCACCTGTAATCAAAGTACTTGGGAGGTGGAGGTAAGGTGATCGGGAGTTCAAAGCCAGCCTGGGCTATATAGTAATTGGAGGCCAAATCTGAGTTATATAAGACTGAGTATCATGATTTAAGTTAGAAGAGCTGGGCTATGTTCGCTCATGCCTTTAATCCCAGCACTCAGGGCAGAAGCAAGCAGACTCTGAGTTTGAGGCCAGCCTGGTCTACATGGGTTCCAAAACAGCCAGGCAACACATAAAAACCCTGTCTGGGAAAAGCAAAGAGAAGTTAGAGGAATGTCAGCTAGGTACTAACACTCCACTGATCCAAATATTGAGAACTGGGCCATGGAGATGGCATGCTGCCAAGCCTGACGACCTGAGCTCTGTCTTCAGGAGAGAACCCACCTGCAAGTCGTCCGTCCTCTATTTGTACAAATGCACAAACACACACATATAAAATAAACAGGGCTGGAAAGATGGCTCAGTGGCAAAGAGCACTGACTGTTCTTCCAGAGGACCCGGGTTCAATTCCCAGGACCCACATGGCAGCTCACAACTGTCTGTGACGCCAATTCCTGGGCTTCTGACACCCTCATACCAATATACATGCAGGCAAAACACCAATGCACATAAAATAAAGTATTAATAAATAAATGAATTAATTTGTAGCATTCTGAGGATAGTTCTCCAAATAGATCTCAGTTTTACCTTTCCAGCCTCCCTCCTTCCTCCTCACTTACTGTTATTTCTGGTGACTCATTGTTTCCCATTCAGCTCAGCTTTCTCTCTCTCTCTCTCTCTCTCTCTCTCTCTCTCTCTCTCTCTCTCTCTCTCTCTCATATCCATTTGTATATGTATGCACACGTGTTTAGAAAGCCAAGGGAGGGCTGGAGAGATGGCTTAGAGGTTAAGAGCGTTGCCTGATCTTCCAAAGGTCCTGAGTTCAATTCCCAGCAACCACATGGTGGCTCACAACCATCTGTAATGGGGGTCTGGTGCCCTCTTCTGGCCCGCAGGCATATACACAGACAGAATATTGTATACATAATAAATAAATAAATAAATATTTTTTTTTAAAAAAAGAAAGCCAAAGGAGTCATCTTCAAGATCACCATCCACCTCTTGTTTCTTTTGATATTATAATTAAAAAAGAAAAAGGGTGTGTGTGTGCCCAAAGAGGCCAGAAGAGGGTGTTGGGTCCCCTGCAGCTGGAGTTACAGATGGCTGAGAGCTGCCTAACATGGATGCTGGGAACCAAACTTGTGTCCTCTAGAAGAGCAACCCCTGAGTCATCCCTCCAGCTCCACCCTCCCTCCCCTGCCCCTGTTTTGAACAGAGTGCCTCCTGTGGGATTCTAAGAATGCACTGCTGTGCTCAGCATTTTTGCTTAAGGATGACAACGCAGGCCGGTGCTTGTCAGCTATCCCCACCTCCAGGACAGTTGGGCTTAGGATTTTGCTATCCCTCCTTCTGGAATTCTTTCCCATAAATACATTTGATTCCTTCCTAAGTCTAGTCAGACCTCTGCTCAAAGGTCATCTAATTCATTCCTTTGTCCTTGCCAAACGGCAGATTATGTTTTAAGTACTGAAAACACATCAGAAAATAAATGCCCCTGTTTTTGAGAGGAAATTCTCTGGAGGAAAGAGTCAACAAATTATTAAAGTATGAAGAAATGTGCTATGAAAAAAGCAAGACGAAGTCAGACGGTGGTGGTGGTGGTGCACACCTCTGGTCTCAGCACTCAGGAGGCAGAGACAGGAGGATCTCTGTGAGTTCAAGGCCAGCCTGGTCTAACAGGTTGCAGGACAGCCAGGGCTAACAGAGAAACTGTCTCAGAAAAACAAAAACAACAACAACAAAAGCAAGACAATAGCCAGGTGTGGTGGTTATCCCAGCTACCTCAAGGACAGAAACAGATCTGCAAGTTCAAGGTCAGTCTAGGCAACTTAGCCCTAGTCTCACAATAAAAATTTTAAAAGGACACTGGGGGACAATGCTCTTGTACATTGTAAAGATTTGCCACTTGTACTGGTTTAATAAAACACTGATTGGCCAATAGCCAGGCAGGAAGTATAGGTGGGACAACCAGACTAGGAGAATTCTGGGAAGAGGAGAATTCTGGAAAGGCAGAGAGGCAGTCACCAGCCAGATGCAGAGGAAGCAAGATGAGAATGCCTTACTGAGAAAAGGTACCAAGCCACATGGCTAAACATAGATAAGAATATGGGCTAATTTAAGTTGGAAGAGGTAGTTATAAGCCCGAGCAATAGGCCAAACAGTTTATAATTAATAGAAGCCTCTGTGTGTTTATTTGGGAAGGACAGAAGGACTGGGAGGGACAGAAACTTCTGTCTACAGACTAGGAATGTAGCTCAGTGGTTGAGTACTTGTCTATCAAGAGTAAGACCCTGGGTTCAATCCTCAGTAACACAAAAAAGAAATAAAACAAAGCAAAAGCATGATAAAAGGAAAATACAGTTTTCAGGAAAGGCTTTCCATAAAACACTCAGATTTTAATTTTTTGCACGTATTACACACACGCACATGTACACACATGTACATTGTACATGTGCATATATGCATTTAGCTCAGCTCATGTAGAGGGTGCTTCTCTCCTCCTACCATGTGAGTCCTAGGAATCCAATTCACGTCTTTGGGCTCCACACAAACTTCTGTACTGGCCAGTCCACTGTCGTTGGTTTTGTTTTTATTTTGTTTCGATAGGGTCTCACTATGTAGCCCTGGCTCCCTCAAACTCAGACATCCACCTGCCTCTACCTGGATCTTAGAGTGCTTGGATCTGAGGTGCCTGCCATCATGTCAACCCCCCTCCCCTCCAATGTTTGTGGGGTTTTTTTTAATTTATTTATTTATTTATTTATTTATTATGTATACAATATTCTGTCTGTGTGTATGTCTGCAGGCCAGAAGAGGGCACCAGACCTCATTACAGATGGTTGTGAGCCACCATGTGGTTGCTGGGAATTGAACTCAGGACCTTTGGAAGAGCAGCCAGTGCTCTTAACCACTGAGCCATCTCTCCAGCCCCCGTTTGTGGGGTTTTTTGTTTGTTTTTTGTTGTTGTTGTTTTTCGAGCCAGGGTTTCCCTGTGTAACAGTCCTAGCTGTCCTGGAACTAGCTCTTGTGGTCCAGGCTGGCCTCGAACTCACAGGGATTCACCTGTCTCTGCCTCCGGAGTGCAGGGATTAAAGGCGTGTGCCCCCACCGCCCAGCCTGATGTGTGTGTGTTTTTAAGACAAGGTTTCACTCTGTAGCCTTGGCTGGCAGAAAACTCCCTATGTGTAACAGATCAAGTTAGTTTCAAACTTGTGGCAATCCACCTCGCCTGCCTTTAGTACCTGGGGCTTACACGAATGTGCCTGACTTCTACTTGTTATTCTCTCATGTTTTTATCTTTGTTATTTCATTTTTCCCTAATCATCATACTAATTATTGATAATTTTATATAAATAAAATGATCTCATCATGGCATTTTCATATGTTTGACACATTCACCACCACTATGTCTCTTGTCCCCCACTCCTGTGGGTCCTTTCCCCTTCCCAGGTAGTTCTCCTGATTTCTTGGTGGTTCTTTGTTGTTGTTGTGTTTTGTTTTTTGGTGAATCAGTAAGTTTTATTACTGCTGCTTCCAGGAGCGCAGGCCACTTAATAGTGGTTATTCCAATGAAGAAAATATCTCTCCCTAGCAATCATTAACTAATGGGCCTTGTGGGCACAAGACTTGGGAGGCAAAGGCAGGTGGATCTCGGTGAGTTCAAGGCCAGCCTGATCTACAGTTAGTTCAAGGATAGCCTGAACTGTTTCACAATTCCAAAAAGAAAAAAAAAAGAAGAAAAAAAAAGAAAGTCTCTTTTAAGTCTTGAGAGATGGCTCAGAGGTCAAGAGCATTAACTGCTCTTTCAGAGGTCCTGTTTTCAATCTCCAGCAACCATATGGCGGCTCACAACCATCAACAATGAGATCTGATGCCCTCTTCTGGTGTGCAGGCACACGTGCAGACAGAACTCTGTATACATAACAAATCTTTTTTAAAAATCTCTTTAGGCAGGGCGGTGGTGGCACATGCCTTTAATCCCAGGACTCAGGAGGCAGAGGCAGGCGGATCTCTGTGAGTTCAAGAACAGCTTGGTCTACAAGAGCTAGTTCCAGGACAGGCTCCAAAACTACAGAGAAACCCTGTCTCGAAAAAACCAAACCAAACCAACAAAAAAACTCTTTAGATTTATTCACGTACGTCGAGTGTCTTGTCTGCACGTGTATGAATCACATACAGGTAGAGCTCAAATGAGGCCGTCCGATCCCATGAAACTGGAGTTACAATTGGTTATGAACCACTATGTGAGTGCTGGAACCGAACCTGGGTCCTTTTAGCCGCTGAGCTAACCCTTCGGCACCTCCCCCCCCCCCCTTTTTAAAGTGTAACCAGGGCTGGTTGAGATTCTTGCTTCATCTAGTTCTACTTATTGATTACTGACCATTAACCTTACGTCACTGTGCACACATGTTTTCTCAGGCCCGAGCAGGAAGGAGAGAAAAGCAAAATGAAAAAAAGAAGAAGAAAGAAAGAAAAGGATACACTAGACCGGAGCCGACACCCGCCTCCCCGAGTTACTAACAGACTAGAGTTGGCGCTGGGGACCCTTAAATTACTTACCCAAGATGCAGCCAATCATTAGCGCCGAGGGAGGCGGGTTTGGTCGCTGACGAACACCAATCAGCGTACAATTAGGCGGAAGCGAGGCAGCACTGACCAATGAGAGAGGCCGTACGGCGGAAGTACACCAAGGAGCTTTCGGGAAGATGGCGCCCTCAGCCTGCATACGATTGACTGGAGGAAACGTTGACTACCAGGTGATTATCGTGGTACGAGCGGCCATCCAGAGGCGGAATGCCGGAGAGAGCACAGGCCAAGCCTAAGGAAAGGGGTCGGAGACACAGCCCGATAACCTGGCTATCAGGAGGGCTCAGGGGGACCGAGTCCGTCGGGGGAGACCGGCCCGGAAGGCCCGGAAGGGGCGTGGCTTACTGCCTGTACCGGAAGACCCGGATCGGGAAGCGACGAGGCGGGCCAGATTTGAGCCGAGTGGGCGTGGCCACTGCGGTGCGGTTTGGAGGCGGGACCTGTAGGAACCTGGGGCCCAGCTGGAAGGGGAAAGGGTTGAGGAGCCGGGCCTGGGACTGGAGGATCCACGTCTAGTGGGGTGCCGAGGCAGCGGGGACACCTGGCCGAGCTCTGCTACCATCTCGCCCCGTCCTCTTTCCATTCCTCGCGCCGCTAGCCCCAGACTCCAAGGCCCTCTTATCCTTGTGAGCTCTGCCCTCGGATGTCCGACCGCCTAGAGCCTGCATGCGCCGTGGGGCGCCCCAGGACCAGGAGCTGGTGGGTCCGGGGGCCCCTGGGCGGGGGCCCCGGGGCTCCTCTCCTTCCTCAGGACCCGTTGTCCCGGTGCTCGTCTTTCCCCCGGATCTAGTATTCAGAGCGGACCAAAGGAGTGGACCCCGGCAGCTGCTGACCCTCTACAACCCCACGGGAACTGCGCTTCGCTTCCGAGGTGAAGAGATGGGCCCCTGGAGCTAGGGCTCTGGGGATTGATAGGAAGATATGGCAGGATGTTGTGGGCTGGAGGAGTTAGTTAGGTAATGTCCGTCTCTGGGGTGGCTGACAGAAGGGGGCTCTGATAACCCACCATAAGCGAAACTTTCTTCAGGTCTCTTCGTGTGTCTATCCCGCAGTTCTGTGTACAGCACCTGCCAAGTATACGGTATTCGATGCAGAAGGATATGTGAAGCCGCAGTCTTGCATTGACATGTGAGTGGGGGAGGGTGGGGAAGCAGCCCGGCGTTTCTGCCATCTGTTGCCTATGGTCTGAGACCTTTTCACCCTCTGGCTGCAGTCACTCTGGGAAGTTTCTGGGGAGGAGAACTGGATTCGCTTGGTTCGTTGCTTCTCACTTAACTTCCTCCCAATGAGTCAGTGTGATCCGGCATGTGGCCCCCATCCCCAGCCACTATGATGTCCAGGACCGGTTCCGAATTGAGCTGTCTGAGGAGGGGGCTGAGGGACGAGTGGTTGGCCGAAAAGACATCACCTCTGTTCTTCGGGCGCCAGCGTACCCCCTGGAGCTTCAGGGACATTCTGAGCCAACGCCCAATCCAGGGCCTCCTGTGTGGACAGGACCAACCCCAGCCAGACACCTTCAGGAGAGTGAGTTGAAGGGATACATCGTGTTTGTGGTGTTGTGTGTATTATGTGACTATGTGTGTGGGTGCTTGTGCACATGTGTGTGTTTGTGGAGGCCAAAGGTTGATTTTCCTCATGCGCTGTCCATGTTTATTTTTTGAGACAGGGTCTCAAGCACATTTGTTTTGCTAGGCTGGATTCCCAGTTAACTTTAGAATCCAGTATCTCAACTGGGCAGTGGTGCATGCCTTTAATCCCAGCACTGGGGGCCGAGGCAGGCAGATCTCTGTGAGTTCAAGGCCAGCCTGGTCTACAAGAGCTAGTTCCAGGACAGGCTCCAAAGCTACAGCAAAATCCCTTCTCTAAAAAAAAAAAGAAAAGAAGAATCCAGTATCTACCTGTCTCCACCACCCAAAGACTAGGTTCTTCAGTGGGTTTTGGAGATCTGAATTTGGGTCCTCATGTTTGCACTGTCTGGGTTGTCTCTCCACAGACTGTTTTTCTGTAGTACTGGGGATTCGCCTTGTACCTAAGGCATACCAAACAAGCCCTCTACTGCTGAGCAATATTCCCAGCCCTGCAGCGGGGACTCCTGAATTCTGTAGGGTGAGAAGAAGTAGCATTACTCTAGAAATGAACTAAATGGGGTTTGAAGAAGTCCCTGTGCACAGTTGTTCCTGGCTGAGGTTTTCTGTTGGGTGAGAGAGGAAGACGACTTTGCACTTGTCCTGTTTCTAATTTCTAATCAGGGGACAAGTTCTTCCCTAGCTCCAACTGCAGCGGCTGTTATCAGGCGCCAGCTACCTTCAGCTCAATAAGAAGCCTGCACTGAGCAGTCACTGCTGTGTGCTGGGCATGGGAGATACAGAGGTCCCTGCCTGTCAGCCCAGGACACTGAACACAGTACTGAAGGCAGGGCACCCTTGGAGGGCAATAAAATGTAAACCCAAAGGCCAGCGTGATGGCACAAGCCTGGGATACCACCCCTTGGGGGACTACAAAGAAGGAAGGAGGATTGCAGGTTCCAAGCCAGCCTGAGCTACGAGGCTTTGACAGACAGGGGTGGGGAGGAGTGTTGTGGAGACAGATCAGTTGGTATAGTGTTTGCTACATAAGAGCGAGGACCCGAGTTCAGACCCCAGCACCCATGACATGGTTGCATTATGTTTGGACTTCCAGTTCTGAGGAGGCAGAGACAGGCAGATCCTGGGGCTGGCTAAGCAGTTGGCCATTCTGACAGACAAGGCCAGGTCCCATTGAGAGACCCCATTCTCCCAAAACAAGTCGGATGGTTCCTGAGGAACCGCGCTTGAGGTTGATTTCTGGCCTCTGTACACATGCACACGTGTGCGTGTACCCACCCACTCGCATCTATCACACACTTAAGAGAGATAACCAAAGCCGGATATGGCATTGCACACCTAATCCCAGAACTTGAGAGCTAGAGGCCGGAGGATCAGAAGTTCAAGACTGCCCTTGACTACCTAATGAGTCTGAGGCCATCCTAGACCACATACGTGTGAGTCCCTGTCTCAGAATAAGTAAATGACATGTCAGTGAACTCCAGTCAGAGTTGCTGCCTCTCCGTTTTTCATCCTGGTCCCTGGCAGACCTTGGGCCACCGGTACTCATGTCCCCTCCTTTCGCAGGTCCTCCCCAGCAGCTGGCCACCAGCTCCTTCCTGCTCTTCTTGCTGACAGGCATCATCTCCGTGGCCTTCCTGCTGCTGCCCCTGCAGGACGAGCTTGGCAGCCAGCTGCCTCAGGTTCTGCATGTGTCCCTGGGACAGAAGCTGGTGGCAGCGTACATCTTAGGTGAGCATGGTAGAGGAGCACCTGGGCCCACCTCCAAAGAAAGGACGGGAGGAAGGCTCCTGCACGGACTCTCTTCCTTTTCCTACCCTCAGGCCTCCTCACCATGGTGTTCCTCCGGACCTGAGCTCCCCAGCTGGACCCACCCTCTCCTTCGCAGGCAGGGACCTGAGGCAGCCACTGTGATGTTTGCACCTTGCCCCTTCTCCCTTTTTTCTGCCCATCCGTCAGTTTTCATCCTGCCCGGCACCAGACACCCAGGGATTTATACTCATTTTCCAAGTTGAATAAAATAAGTTTTAAAAATCAAAATGGGAAATGTAGGATGCTTGTCCTGGGCTTGTGTGTGTGTGTGTATGTGCGTGTGTGTGTGTGTGTGTGTGTGTGTGTGTGTGTGTGTGTGCTTATGCATGAGGCCCGAGATCTCTATGTCAGATGTCTTCCAAGCGCACGTACATGCAAGCACAGAGATGGAAAGACAGCCTTCAGAGCTGATTTTCTCCTTCCACCATGGGCATTCCAGGCGTTGGTCTCGGGTCCTCAGACTTGGTGGCAAGTGTCTTTACGCACTGAGCCATTATCCGGTCTCCTGCATCTCACTTTTGGAGGTAAGGACTCTCACTGAACCTGGAGCTCATCGATTGGCTGGGTTCCCTTAGCAGTAAGCCCCGCCTCCCCAGCCCCGAGGTCACACATTCACAGAACTGCACTGTTAATCATCAACTTGACAGCTCCTAGAATCACCTGGGAGAGAGGAGCTGGGCATCAAGAGGGGAGCTGGGCATCAAGAGGGTGGTCCTGATTCGGTTCCCTGGGGAGGGATGAGCCCCCCCCCTCCAAGTCCCATATGTGGGCTGCACCATTTTGTGGGTTTGGCTCTGGGGAATGAACAGGAGGAGAGGAAACTGAGCAACGTGTTCATTACTTTGACAACAGATGTAGTGTGACCAGTTGACCTCAAGCTGCTTTGACTTCAGGAACTGTGAGCTAAAACAGACCCACTCTTCCTTACGCTTGTGCTGGCGTATGTCATCCCAGGAGCAGGGGAGAAGCTGAGACAGCGTGGGTGCTGGGGCTCAGCTCAGGTCCTCAGGCTTGCATGACAGGCACAGCAGGGGCTGACCGTTTCCCTAGCCCTCCCCACTTTTTCTTTTTAAGATTTTTTTTTAAAGATTTTATTATGTACACAGTGTTCAGCCTCCGTGCCTGCAGGCCAGAAGAGGGCACCAGACCTCATTACAGATGGTTGTGAGCCACCATGTGGTTGCTGGGAATTGAACTCAGGACCTTTGGAAGAGCAGTCAGTGCTCTTAACCTCTGAGCCATCTCTCCAGCCCTTAAGATTGTTTTTAATATTTTTTTTTAAACTTTGGTTTTTTGACCAGGCTGGTCTTGAACTTTCCACTTGAACTCTCATGTCCTACCCCTGTTGTGGCAATTCATTTCACCAATAGCTTTTGGGGTACTGGCCTTAGGACATGGTTTCTATGTGCGGACATGATCTCCTAAAAGGGAGAAGTGGGGCCTCTCTCACTCTTTTGGGAGGTCGGAGTAGAAGCAAGCTTGGTACCATAAATTAGATTTTTCTGTGCTTGGTAATTTTTTTTTTTTATTTGCATGGCCAATTACTGTTTGTATTCTACAAGTTTGTTTTAATATCCCTTTAACATGTTCTAAGCTTCTGTAGCACAGGGAATAAAAGCTGCAAGACTGCAAACTTCCTTCAACAGCCACGCCCACAACACCTAACCGTGAAACAGATGTAATGAATGACAACATCACAAAGGGAATACTAGGTTCCACCATTCAACAGTGTCATGACAGTGTCTTCAGGGTTCAGTTGAAGAGGGGTAAACTTCTTTTTTAAAAAGAGTCCGTCTGCTTTCCCCTTGGTTTTATAAGGTCGGCGGTTTTAATCCGTACTTCTTTGCTACTTCTGTCTGGGCATGGGCAGCATCACAAAGTGAATACAGATGAGCCATCTCCATTTCCGATTTGGCCAGGTTGATAGCTTTGTTGAACATGTCAATGGCTTTCTCCATGTTTCCTCTCTGCACTTCAATGGTTCCCATGGTTTCATATGCAAAATCACATTTGTTGTCAATCTCAATAGCTTTGCTGATAAGCTCCAAGCCTTTATCCAAATCTTGCTTCCACTGAAGTTGAAGTAAACCTTTATGAACATAAGTTGTGGCATTATCTGGTTCCAAATCAATACATTTATCATACATTTCATCAGCTTTATCAAACTGTTGTTGATCTGTTAATGCCTGGGCATAAAGTGCATAGCCTTCAGCACACCTTGGAAACTTCTTTATGACCTCTTCAAAACCTTTCATAGCTGCTTGGACTTGTGAAGAATTGTTTGCTGTATATGCCTGGCGATACTGTTTAAAAATCAGAACACTCAAGTCAAAGAGCTAAAAACACTTCTGGAATCTTAACATATAGAAGATACAGAACATTACAAAAGTGTTTCCAGAAAAGCAGGTGACATGTTAATACAATTTGCTGTGTCCAAAAAGACTCTAAGGAACAACTTGGCAGCAGAGAATCAAACACTATGCTGGGACTGCAGGTCACTGGGGATTCTAAAGCAAGCAGAGGGAGTCTTCTGGCCTTGGAATAGCTTGAATGAGAATGGCCCTCACAGAGTTGTAAATCTGAATGCTCAGTCCTCAGTTCTTTGGTGGGAATCTGCTTGGTAATTTTTTAAAAAATTTTATTACGTGGGGCTGGAGTGATGGCTCAGTGGTTGAGAGCACTGACTGCTCTTCCAGAGGACCCGGGTTCAATTCCCAGCACCCACATGGCAGCTCACAACTGTCTGAAGATCCAGTTCCAGGGGATCTGACACCTTTACACCAATGCACATAGAATAAAGTTAAATAAACCACAAAAAAAATTTTATTACGTATACAGTGTTCTGCCTTCATGTACACCTGCAGGCCAGAAGAGGACACCAGATCTCATAGATGCGAGCCACCATGTGGTTGCTGGGACTTGAATCAGAATTTGTGTTTCATCCCTAGCGCCGTATAAATGGGGTGTGTGGTATTGCTTGCTTCTAACCCCAACACTCAAGAGGCAGAAGCAGGATTAAGGATTCAAGGTTGCCCTCAGAGACGGAACAAATAGCGGCTAGCCTGGGCCACATGAGATTCTTTCACAAAACAAAACATAATAAGCATGGGCTGGAGAGATGGCTCAGTGGTTAAGAGCATTGTCTGCTCTTCCAAAGGTCCTGAGTTCAATTCCCAGCAACCACATAGTGGCTCACAACCATCTGTAATGAAGTCTGGTGCCCTCTTCTGGCCTGCAGGCATATACACAGACAGAATATTGTACACGTAATAAATAAATATTAAAAAAACATAATAAGCAAAATATGGTCTGGGGCTGTCAGTGCTGGCTCAGTGAGCAAGGTGCTGATAAGCCTGATGACCTGAGTTTAACTTCTGGAACTCACCTGGTAGAAGTAGAGGTTGGAGTCCCCCAAAATGTCCTCGGACCTTCACTTGAAGGCCATAGCATGCTTATGCCAATTCCTCCTCCGCAAAATAAATAAATGTTTAAAAACAATGACAACAACATAGGCTTCAAAAATCCACTATAAAAGTTACCAAGCGGACCGGAGAGATGGCTCAGAGGTTAAGAGCACTGACTGTTTTTCCAGAGGTCCTGAGTTCAAGTCCCAGCAACCACATAGTGGGGTTGCTCACCAGGTACACTGTGCCAGTTTGAGAGATTCCCCCAAGAAGTAGGCAAGGGTCTCCGCACATTGATGATGCTTGCCATGTCTGCCAGGGGAAGGCCCTGTTAACAATGAGTCCAGGAAGCCTTCTGTTTGCTGTTCTATTCTATTGTTGGTTTTGTTATTGTTTTGTTTTGTTTTCCAAGACAGGGTTTTTCTGTGTAGCTCTGGCTGCCCTGGAACCCACTCTGTAGACCAGGTTGGCCTCGAGCCAGAGATCCACCTGTCTCTGCCTCCCGAGTGCTGGGGTTGAAGGTGTGCACCACCACACCTGGCTATTTATAACTAATTTTTAATATTTATATTTATTTTATTATTTGTTTGTACGTGCTTTGGGGGTGGTGACGGTGGAGGTCAGAAGGCCTCAGATCCCCCCCCTCCCGTCTTTTCTCTTGCCGCAGCGCCTTCAGAGGGTTAAAGTTCACTGGCAGGACGGCGATGGCAGGCAGAAGGCGGCTGGGGCAGCAGCTGAGAGCTCACATCTTGAACCACAAGCACGAAGCCCAGCCCACCTCTTCCAGTGAGGCACCTGCCAACTAGGGAGCAAGTATTCAAACACCTGAGACTGATGGGAGACGGCTCATTCAAACCATCACACTCCACCAGATGGAGTTACAGGCGGTTGAAAACCCCCTGATGTGGGTGGCGGAAGAACAGGTGCCCTTAAACACTGAGATATCTGAAAGTAGGGTATTGCTAATGTAGTAGTCCTGGCTGGTCTGGAACTTTTTCCTCCTTTTTCTTCTTCCTTCTCCTCCTCCTCCTCATCCTTTTCCTGAGACTGGGTCTCTGCAGCTCCAGCTGTCCTGGAACTCGCTCTGTATACCTCCAACACAAAGATCCGTCTGCCTCTGCCTCTCAAGTACTGGAGTTAGAGGTGTGCACCACCACCACACCTGGAAATGGAGCTTTGTTTTCTTTTTTTTCTTTCTTTTTTTTTTTTCCTTTTGGGGCCAGAGAGATGGCTTAGTGGTTAAGAGCTCTTGGTGCTCTTGCAGAAGACCAAGGTCTGGTTCCCAGAAACCACACGGTGGCTCACAACCATTCTTAACTCTAGTTCCAGGGATCTGTCATCTTCTCCTGGCATCCCTGGGCACCAGGCATGTACTGGATGACCATATGTGCATTCATATAAATCAAATCAAGCAGGGTGGTGGTGGTGCACTCCTTTAATCCCAGCACTTGGGAGGCAGATCTCTGTGAGTTTGAGGCCAGCCTGTTCTACAAGCTAGTTCCAGGACAGGCTCTAAAGTTACAGAGAAATGTGTCTCAAAAAACCATAAATAAGGGCTGGAGAGATGGCTCAGAGGTTAAGAGCACTGCCTGTTCTTCCAAAGGTCCTGAGTTCAATTCCCAGCAACCACATGGTGGCTCACAACCACCTATAATGAGATCTGGTGCCCTCTTCTGGCCTGCACACACAGACAGAATATTGTATACATAATAAATAAATATTTAAAAAGCCATAAATAAATAAATAAATCTTATTAAAATGTATAAATAGCATAAAAAGTTCATTCTGCCTGGCAGATGCTACCACAGTTGGTTAGTTCTTCATTTTAACTTTAAAGGCCCTAGACCTATATAATATACTCTGTGACCCTAGCACTCAGGAGGCTGATCCAGCAGGATCTGGAGTTCAAGGCCAGCTTGGGCTACACAGTGAGCCCTGGTCTTCAAAAGAAGTCCGGTGATGGTGGTGCAAATCTTTATTTAGTCCCCACAGTTGGGAGATAAGAGATAGGTGGATCCTTGAGTTTGACACCAGCCTGGTCTACAGGGTGAGTTTTAGGACAGCCAGGGCTATGTAGAGCCAGGACCCTGTCCCAGAACAAAACAAAACCCTGTATCTACATCATCACATTCTGAAGTGCCAAGAGGCAAAGCTTCAGTATATGGCTTTGGGAAGGGGAGGACACAGTTCAGATCTTTAATCTCAGCCAGGCATGGCTGTACATGCTTTTAATCCCAGTATTTGAGAAGTAAGAGGCAGGAGACTCGAAAGTTCATGGAGAATTCCATGCAGTCTGAACTACAGGAAACTGCCTGCAAAACAAAAAGGAGGGGGAGGAGGATGTAGGAGAAGGAGGGGAAAGAGGATGAAGGAGAGGAGGTGGAAGAGGAGGAGGGGGGAGAAGGGGGAAGAGGAGGAGAGGGAAGAGGCCTTGAACTGCTACTACAAAGTCCATTCTGCCAATTTGATGACCTGTATTGACATGTTTGGGGGATTCCAATGCGGACATCTTTGTGAGTACTATTCTTTCGTCAACACAAGCAACTGGGCAAGGGGAGAAGGGCTGACACCCACTGGAAGATGTGCTGTCAGGAAGGTAACAGTTGAGGTTTCTGACCGCAGTTCATGCCCTAGGTCCTGAGAACCTCTTGGTGGGAGAAGGGATAGGCAGAGAAACGGTGGTTTCATCCTGAAAATCGGAACCTGGGACATCCAAAGCTTTAGATAAAGAGATTGTCCATTCCCAGTGCCCGAGGAGCTGTGTGAGACCTCCCAAACTATGCTGGGGGCAAGAAAAGAACAAGGAGATACCAACGTCATTTACGCCACTGCCAGCAAGTAAAAGCCGGGCTGCAGCTCTTAAGCGGTGATTAAAGAGAAAGAGCTAGGCCAAGGAGTTGGTCCAGCTGGTCAAGATACCTGCTGCCAAGCCTTAGTGACTTGACCTCTGCCCCCAGAGCCCCACAGGATGGAAGAGAAAGCTGCCTCCTACAGGTTCTCTGACCGCCACACAGGGGCTGTGGCATAGACATGCACACATGAAGTAAAGAAGAACCTAGTACAATTTTTCAGTGGGAAGAGAGTGACCATCATTTTTCTACTTATCTAGAGTTCATATTTAAGGTCTCCATCCGGGCTGGAGAGATGGCTCAGTGGTTAAGAGTATTGCCTGCTCTTCCAAAGGTCCTGAGTTCAATTCCCAGCAACCACATGGTGGCTCACAACCATCTGTAATGGGGTCTGGTGCCCTCTTCTGGCCTGCAGATATACACGCATAAATAAATATTTAAGGTCTCCATCCTCATCGGACAAAGGCTGGCCCTAGGGGATCCCAGAGGAAATGTCCTGGACAGTGTCACCCTAAGAGATATGTGACCAGTACAGTCTTACAGGGGCCCACACTATATGTAAAGGCATGCGTGTGTACACGCATGTGGAGGCCAGAGGTCAACCTTGGGTATTGTTCCTCAGCAAATGTCCTCCTTACTTTCCATTAAGATGCTTTTTTACATTTGTTTATTTCTTGTGTGTATACACTTGCTTACCCACGAGCACGCACAGGGAGGAGCTGACTCCTCCCACTGTGTGGCCAGGCCTTTAGGCTTGGGAGTCAGTGATCTCAACAGAGAGCTGGAGCTGCTCAGTGGTTTAAGAGCTCTTGTTGGCTCATTCTTTCAGGGACCCAGCACACACAATCAGGTGGCTCACAGCCCCCTGCAACTTTAGCTCCAGAGGATCCATCATCCTCTTCTGGACGCCAAGGGCACCGCAGTCACATGTGCAAATACCCACACATATACATGCAAAATTTCAAAAGGCTTTCCACAAATCTTTGGCTTTTTTTTCTTTAAATAAAAGGCAGGGCTCCTCACTGGGGGCTGAGGTTCCCGGATTAAGCTAGGCTAGTTGTCCAGTGAGCCCCAAACACACCTCCCCAGCACTGACAGTTTGTGCCAACACACTCAGCTTTATGAGATTGGACCCAGGTCCCCATGGCAGGCACTTTACCCTCCTGACCTTGAACTCTCAGTCCCCCTGCCTCAGTCTCCCAAGTGCTGGGATTACCCCTGTGAGCCACCACATCTGACTCTGGTCACGCTTTTTTTGTTTGTTTTCTTTCGTTTTTCGAGACAAGATTTCTTTGTGTATCCATACCTGTCCTGGAACTAGCTCTGTGGACCAGAGATTCTCCTGCCTCTGCCCCCTGAGTTCTGGGACTAAAGGTGTGTGCCACCACCGCCTCCCGGTTCTGTTTTTTTGAACAAGAGCCTTACACTTTCACTCTGCACCAAGGCTTTCTTTACTCAGGGTCTCACTGCATAGCCCTGGCTGCCCTGGAATTCACTGTGTAGACCAGTCTGGCCCCAACTCACAGAGATCCACCTGCTTCTCTCCCAGCCCTACTCCCCCAGCCCAGTGCTGGGATCAACAGCCTGCGCCTCCAAGCTTCGCTTGTTTTGTTTGTTTTGTTTTTATGCTGTGTATGGGTAGTTGGCCTGTAGGTATGGCTGTGGAAGACAGAAGAGGGCGTCTGATCCCCTGGTACTGGAGTTACAGACGGTTGTAGGACTCCATGGAGGTGCTAGACACAGAACCAATCCTCTGGAAGAGCATCCAGTGCTTTTAACCACAAAGGCATCTGGAAAAACCTGTGGGAACTGGCTCTCTCCTCCACCATGTGCGTCCTGAGGACTGAACTCAGGTCTCCTCCACCACATGTGTCCTAGGAATTGAACTCAGGTCATCAGGCTTGGCAGCACGCACCCCTTACTTATGACCCCATCTCCCTTCCATTATCTTTAGGCTGTTTCCTTAGGCAACAGAACGGCTATCAGGTGCCTTCTGTCCGTGCTAACCTAGGTCTCGAGGCTGGAGTGAGGAGTGGGGATGGCAAGACCGCTTCCGGACAACAGATGTTACAGATTTGTTTATTGACATCTAATTCCCTTGGGCCTCCCACCAGAGACCACCCACTAAGAGATCCAGACAGATCCCAGCCTAGGTAGTCTCTAGATGTGGAGGACTTTGCTCCTGACGGCAGAAGGACCAGCAATGGGAAGAAAGCCACTTTCTGGATAAGAGGCAGTATGATGGTCACACTGAGAAAATAAGGCTCTCCTACATTGCAAGGCCAAAGGTGTTAATGAGAATAGGCAGCCAGGAGAGGTGCATGGGGCACCTCCTTTCGCCCGCACATCTCAAATAGGGAGACAGAGAATCACGTCGGACCCAGGTAGGGCTTCGCGCCTCAAAAGTTGTTGTCTATGTTCCAGACGTCGCCGCTGAGCGCGTTGGCTGCCCCCTGCAGCGTCCACGTGAGCAGCGCCAGCTGGCGCCGGAAACGGCTCTCTTGGAACCCCAGACCTGGTGCCAGTCCGGAGGAGTTGGCCTTGAAGCCATCGGAGCGCAGCATCCGCAGGTGGTCGAGCAGGGCGCCCAAAGTGTGGTCGCCTTGGCCCAGGAAGATGTGGCGGAATGGGGAGTCAGCCGGCGACACATACTGGGACAGGCAGTAGAACTCCACCTGCAGGAAAAAGTGAGAGCAGGTCTAGATGCCAGGGTGTCCGTGGCTGAAGGCTTCAGTCACTCCTCCGTCCAGCAGGTCCTAACCCACCCCGAGGCCCTCTGGTACCTGCTTCGCGGAGGACGTATTTTGCACACTCAACATCTCTCGTGTGTGCATGTATGTGTTGAAACCAAGGCCAATAGCTAGCAAGTCTTCCTCAGTCACGCTCCATAGTACTTTCTGAGACAGGGTATCTCACTGAACCTGGAACTTGCCAATATGGCAAGACTATCCGGCCAGCAAGCCCTGGGCTTCTCCTCTGCCTTCCCAGTTTAAGGTCCAGGTACCCACCACGGAGTCTGAGTTTTACATATGTACTGGTGCTTTGAATTCAAGACCACATGCTTATATGGCAAACACTTTACCAACCGAGCCCTAGCCCTAGCCCTGTTTGCTTTCCTTGAAAACAAAGACACACTATGTAGCCCTGGCTAACCTGTAATTCACTATACAGACCAGACTGGCTTCAAGCGCACCTTGCCATTTCTCTCTCTCTCTCTCTCTCTCTCTCTCTCTCTCTCTCTCTTTCTTTCTTTTGTTTTCCAAGACAGGTTTTCTCTGTGAAACAGTCCTAGCTGTCCTAGAACTTACTCTGTAAACCAGGCTGGCCTCAAACTCACACCTGCCTCTTCCCCGCCCCCACTCCCGTGCTGGGATTAAAGGTGTGCGCCACCATTTTCTTGACTCAGTCTCAGGAGCCCTGAGATTGTGGATTTTATAGGCGAGCAGCATTTGTACCATTTAAAATGTCTATTCAAGAGTCCATGTGTGCCCATGGCTTTGGCCAGAACTTCAGTGGGCACAGCTTCCAGGTCACTTTGCCAAATCACTCATAGGCACCTGCTCTACAGAATTAGGGGCTATCTGGACATAACCACACATATGCCCGCATCAACTTCTTAAACATGAGATTCAGAGGCTGGGGGAGGGGTGGACAGGGTCTCATCATGTAGCCCAGGCTAGCTGTCTCAACCTTCTAAGAGATGGGAGTACAGGCACCTCCACACCTAGTTGTTTGGTACTAGGGACGGAGCCCAGGGCTTCACACATACCAGAAAGCACTCCCATCAACTGAGCTACAGCCCTAGCCCGTTTTGCTTTTTCCTCTTTCTCTTTCTTTTCCCTTCTCTCCTTTTTCCCACCCCTCTTACTCTTCCTCTTTCATAGTATTGAGCACAGGCTATGGCCTCAGAGTCCCTTGTCGCTAACTTTGGCTCCACCTGTGTGATCTTGGGTAAGTTACTTAGCTTCTCTGAGTCTTAGTATTGGCCTACACTCCTGCCAACCTCACGGTGTCAAGGAAGTCCTGCTATTGAACAAATGAAGTAACGTGCGGCCTCTGGTAGCGCCCTACAAATGTCAGCTGCTATTATCATTACCGAACGCATCTGTTTTCCACACCCTGCCCATACATTTTTCCTGCTAAACGATGCCAGTCGGTCCAGGCGCCCCCTACAGGCATTTGTCAGCACCTGTGGCTGGTATTCAGGACACAGCCTTCATGAAGTCCATTTCCTCTGCAGGCCATTAGTACTCCCACCAGAATCCTTTAAACACACTACGTTTGCCACCTTACCTCCTTGCAAGAAATTTTCATGATGCCTAGACACACAAAATCCAACTCCTGAGCCTTGCCTGTAATCCCGGTTCCTTGGAGGACTGAGACATGTGGCTACAAAGGTCGGCTACAAAATGAGCTCAAGACTACTCTGGGCAATTTAGCAAGACTTTCAAAATGTAAAATGAAAAGCCGGTTGGAGGCACAGCTCGGTGATAAAGCCCCTACCTAGAATCCCCCAGTGCGGGGCTGGGGTGTGGCTCAGTGGTAGAGCCCCTGCATAGAATCCCCCAGTGAGGGGCCGGGGTGTGGCTCAGTAGTAAGGCATTTATTTAACATGCACAGTACCCTAATTTGATCCCCACTACACACAAACACACAAAACCCCACATTCCCTCAGCTATGCAAAGGCTCCCCACATTGGTCCCTGTTCAGTGCTCCACAGGGTCTCTGGGTCACCTCACAAGAAGGTGAGGTGGCAAAATGGAGTTAGTTTAAAGAATCCATGCACCGCTCCCAAGAAAGGCGAAGTCCATTTCCCCGCCTCATCCTCCACCCCGAAAGGTCCTCTTTCCTTTGCATCAACCGCGTCAACCCGGGTTTTGCCTGCTCTTCAAACCACATAGTCTAAAGCAGAGGCCAGCACACTTTGTGTCTGCAAAAAGCCACGGAGTAAATACTTTAGGCTTTGCAGGTTAAACAGTAGACAGCAAAGAGGAAGGCCTTTCCTATCCATTTCATCCCCTGACAGAGCCTGCGAAAGTGACGGGTCGGCTCTTCTAGCCTGGCTGGTTTACGAACCCCGTATATCCGGTGGTATAGTACGCCCCGAGGACAGGGAAAGCTTGAGGGACAGAGTGCTTTAGAACGCCAGGTCCTGGGGAAAGGGACCCCAGGCCAGAAGGGGGCGGGCGGGAGCAGGGTCTCACCCTCATGATGCGCACGTTGTACATGCGCATCAGACGCTCGTCGCTCTGCTCGGAGCTGTAAATCTCCTTCCGCAGCTTCTCCGCCGCCCGGATGTAGTCCCCCCTCGCGGAGTACACCCACTGCAGGGTCAGTCCGCGAGCCTGTGGGTGAAGCACAGTCTGAGACCGACAGATTGGTGCCAGCACCGATGCCTAGGGTGGGCTCAAAGAGCTGGCAGGAAGGGGGAAGAGATGCAGGGAGGCGATCAGGCCTTTGACATTAGAGAGGGCGGATCCCAGGGACTTGGGTCGTACTGGCTGTGTCCTGTCCTCGGGGATTAGGTGACTGGAGGTAGAAATAAAAAGGGCCAGACTGCAAGACAGGACCTAGATCTCAGGGCTGGGGAGAGGAGACGCCAGCCACCCCTAGAAATGAAGCGTCCCCTAAAGGCTGGGACCAGGATTGGCATCTTGGACCTTGAGATCCCCAGAGAACTCGTTGAGGTTGCCGATGTGCCTGAGGACCACGTCCCCATAGCGGCCAAAGTCGAGCGGCAGCAGGTGATCGTGGCTCAGTCGGATGAGGAGCTGGCCCGCGAGCTGAGCCACCGCCTGGGCCACGGCGGGCAGGCGACCTCGCAGCATCTTGTGCAGATTCTCATAGGTGTCCTCCTTCGTGTGCAGGAACGGGTACTCCCGATCATCCTGCCGGGACATGGAAGGGCTGGGCGCAGGAACGTGGTGCTGAGAGGCTGGGGGCCTGGTGTCCTGGGGCAATGGCTCGGGAATCTCACCTCCATGAAGGAGAACTCCACAGCCGGGACCCCCGCAAAAGCCGTGAAGGAATATGCGCTGCTGTCCATGGGCAGGGGCCGAATCCTGGGGGCAGGCAGGTTGGAGGCCTCTGAGGACTCAGTTTCCCCTCAGCCTCTGCCCCCAGGCTTCCTTTCAACTTACACTTCGGCATCCCAGTTGGGATTGGTGAGCTGCACTTGCTCGAAGAGCGTCTGTCCGCTGTGGTTAGGGGAATCCACCTGTGGCAGCAGAATGAGGGGCATACGTCAGGCTGTGTCCTCTTCCGGTCCCACCATCTTATCTGCCATCCCCAGTCCTGATCCTGTCTTGCCTGCTTCAGGATGTTCTCAATGAGGCTGACCAGAAGGGGGCTGGTCTTGGCGTGAAATTTGCCATCTCCTGAAGGAAGGGAGGGGGAGGAAAGACGGGCTCAGGGAGAGAGTCAGTGACATAGGTGGACCCGCAGGGCGGCCAGGAGGTAACATTGTCCAGCTCACCCAACACTGAGTTGTCCAGGCTCACGTACACTACGGCTTTGAGGTGTAGCACGCTGAGGTAGCCCTGTGGGTGGGGGAAGAACGTGAGGAAGGAAGGTTCCTCCCTCCACCCCTCCGCATTACCTGGTTTCTTGCTCAGAACCCCAAATCACCTCCAACCACTCCATGGATCCCACACTGCCAAAGTCTCCTCCGTCCCAACTGATGAACAAGAGACTTCTTCGAGGTTTGAACCCTAGATGCAGAGGGAAGAAACAGGAGTCAGCACCCCCCTTTCATCCTTCTCCATCCCTGTCCCCAGAGGACCTCTCTTCACCAATCCAGCATCCTAGCCCTTCTTAGGTTGGATCCACCCTGACTTGATAATAATACCTTGGGGTGATGTCTAAAGATGCCATTTCTTGCTTAATCGACACTCAGGCCATTGACACTTAATACATTCCGGTCTTTATTTAGTTTTCAAATTTTTGAAAATTTATTTGTGGGGGGGGCACACACCCACCACAGAGAGGGAAAGCAGAGGTCTGTGGGCACTTGCAGGAATCTGGTCTCTGCTACCACCACGTGGGTTCTGGGACTCCCCGCTCAACCTCAGGCTCGGCAACGAGTGCCTACTGTTGCCATCTGGCTGCCCTTATTTGTTGTTTTAAGACAGGGTCACACGTAGCCCAGGCTAGCCTCAAACTCCCTATACGGTGAAAGATGATGGAGTAACAGGAGTGGACCATGCATCTAGCCTAGTCAGTGGGCAAATGGAGTTTCCTTCGGCATCCTCACACTTGAGGGTCATTGTGCTTTGTTGTAATTAGTCCCCTCCCCCACCGTGTGCTTGGTTGTCCCCTCAATAGCCTGGCACCTTTCTCTCCCTCCCTCCTTCCTTCCCTCTCTCCCTTCTTTCTTTGCAGTGCCAGGGATTAAACCAAGGGCCTTTTGCGTGTTAAGCAAGTTCTCTACCACTAATAGAAGCTATATACCTTTTTTTTAAACTATTTTTTTATGGTTTTATCTTGAAACAGGGTCTTACTATGTAGACTCGACCGGCCTCAAACTCACAGGGACCTTTCTGTAGAGTACTAGGGATAAAGCTTTGTGCCACCATGCTTGGCTGGTTTTTTTTTGAGAGGGAGTGGTTTTTTTTGTTTTGTTTTGTTTTGTTTTTAAAGATTTGTTTACATTGGGGTTTTGCCTGCTTATGTCTGTGTGAGGGTGTCAGATCTGCTAGAACTGGAGTTACAGACAGTCATGAGCTGCCATATGGGTGCTGGGAATTGCACCCAGGCCCTTTGGAAGAACAGTTAAAGCTCTTAACCCCTGAGCCATCTCTTCAGCCCGATGTTTTGTCTTTTGTTTTATGAGACTTAGACTCACGTAGCTCCAACTGGCCTAGAGTTCATTATGTCTTGGAGAATGACCTTGAAATCTCAATCTTTCTGCCCTAGTCTCCTGAGGGCCAGACTTACAGGGATGTCTGGTCAACTCATTTAAAAAATTAAAAGTATTTTTGTGTGTATGTGTGTGTGTGTGCATACATATGGTAGCATACATGTGGAGGGGAGGGGACCGCTTTGGGAAGCTGGATCTCTCTAACATGTGACTTCCGGGGAATCAAACTCAGGTCAATGGACTTAGTAGCAAGCGTCCTTACTCACTAAGGCATCTTGTCAATCCCCAGGCTAACACGTTAACGAGGAAATAGCATATTGGCGAAGCTACTTTCCCAGATCCACACACTGGATACTCCAGGCGTGGGACTTGGAGCCCAGTGACCTCTCTCCAGGATATGATGCCAACTACCTTTGACCTAGGCCTAGCTCAGGCATGACACAGCCCCAACTCACGCAGGTCTTGGCTCTGATCTTACCGTTGCTGACCATGGAGGAGAAGGTCCGCACCAGCTCCAGCAGGATGGCCGTCCCCACTGCAGACTTGGCTGCTCCTGGGCCCCATGCATCCCTCTGGGCCCCGATAACAACATAGTGATCTGAGGAAGATGTGTGGAGCCCACGTCTTAAACTGACAAGGTTTCCCCCATGCGGATCTGGAGGCTGGGTGCTTCCAGAGCCTCACTCGGTCCTCTCCAGCCTCCCCCAACCCCGTCTTCCTTGCCGTAGCCCCTCCCATTTCTACACCGCAGCTCTCTAAACCCTGCTGGGTCAGAAGCCCATGCCCATCTCAATCGGCCCTTGCCCAGACGGACTGATCGATCCATCAATAGGCATTTGAAGATTCAAACACACAGGTCCTCCCTCCCCTCTTGCTTCCGGAGACAGGATCTCAGGTAACAAGAGTCTGACCTCAAACTCATGATTTTCCTGCCTCCACTTCTTCCCAAGTGCTGGGATTACAGGCATGCACCACCATACCAGGCTGTACATGGTGCTAACAAGAAACCCAGAGTTTCTTCCATGCTAGGCCACCACTCTGTCATCTGCGTTACTGCTGTTGGGGGGGGGGCATTCTATTAAGTTTGGGGCTGTTTTTTGTTTGTTTTTCTTTGTATTTTACACTGGTCTTGACCATCTGATTTCCGGTCTCTAGGTGTGTGCCACCACTCCTGGCTCCTTCTTCTGCTTAATACAGGCTCTCTCAAGGCCTAGGCTAGGTATCCTAGGCTGGCCTTGAACTCACTGACCTCCTGCGTCAGACTCTTGAGTCCTGAGATGACAGATGTGGGCTCCCATGCCTGACTAACCCTAAAGCATTCTGGGCTCCCTTCTCTCCCTGGTCAGTCAGGTTCTGCACCTTCCCTGCCTGCTTTCCTCTCCCCAGCTCTTCTGTGCCCAACTCCCACCTCCAACATCCTCCTCTGTGTGTCCCTCAGATCTCTGCTTCTCCCTTGACACCTGGACAGTGAAGGGTTTCCCAGGCCTGTCCCACCCCGCCAATTCTGCTTGGCAACCTTTGATTCCCCAACACCAGAGTCGTCTGTCTAATCTGGCCTTTGCTTGAGGAGTGGATACCTAGTACAACATCCTCCAACACACGCTTGCTCACTCCCAGAGTGTAGGGAGTTCACTATTAAGCAATACTACCCATTCAGAGGGCTCCTCACTGCCACCCCTCATCAGTCCCCCCTCAGCCTCCATTCCCTGGACATCACTCCTGGCCTTCTCCAGGGCCTCCTGTACCAGTCTTCTCTGGTTGGTTAGGAGCGGAACCTCCTAAGCTGTGGGGATGCTGGGCAGACAAGCCCACCTGGCTCTGCGAAGCCCTCGATGCAGGCAAAGATGTTGCTGATGGGAGTCGAAGCCCTGTGGTTGTTGACCACCAGACGCAGGCGTGGCCCGGGTCCCAGCCGATAAGGGGAGACTGGAAGGTGGCCTATCCATTCCTGGGGGGCCACAGGGCCTTTGAGTTTCCTGGAAAGCGGTGGAGCAGCAAAGGGTTGCAGGGATACCGCGGCCTAGGCCGCACGAAAGCCTTGAGCCCCCTTTCCTTTTCTCCTATTCCTGGGGTCTGGCTTGAGACCTTTGTCTCTGTACCTTACCCAATAGGACAGTACAGCCTGGGGCTGCCACAGGCAGTGGCATAGGCTGTGCCCTGAACGAGGGTCCTCAGCACTAGTGTGTGTACCAGATGGTGAGGCCTGGTAAGAGGAGTGCCCACCTAGAGGGTCACCTCTTCCTTTTGGGTGTGTATGCAGGTACGTGTGTGGAGATGTGTGTGCACGTGTGTGCACATGTGTGCACATGTGTGCAGAGGCCAACCTCACATCTTGCCCTCAAGTGCTAACTACCTTTTTGTTTTTTTTTTAAAAATATTTATTTATGCCAGGCGGTGGTGGCACATGCCTTTAATCCCAGCACTCGGGAGGCAGAGGCAGGTGGATCTCTGGGAGTTCGAGGCCAGCCTGGTCAGGGACAGGCACCGAAAAAGCTACAGAGAAACCCTGTCTCAAAAAACCAAAAATAAAATTTATTCATTATGTATACAATATTCTGTCTGTGTGTATGCCCACAGGCCAGAAGAGGGCACCAGACCCCATTACAGATGGTTGTGAGCCAACATGTGGTTGCTGGAAATTGAACTCAGGACCTATGGAAGAGCAGGCAATGCTCTTAACATCTGAGCCATCTCTCCAGCCCCCCTTTTGTTTTTATTTGTAAGTTTATAACGCACTTTCTTTTTTTTAAAATATTTATTTATTTACTTATTATGTATACAATATTCTGTCTGTGTGTATGCCTGAAGGCCAGAAGAGGGCACCAGACCTCATTACAGATGGTTGTGAGCCACCATGTGGTTGCCGGGAATTGAACTCAGGACCTTTGGAAGAGCAGGCAATGCTCTTAACCGCTGAGCCATCTCTCCAGCCCCTATAACACACTTTCTTGTGTGCGTGTGAGTGCTCAGCATGTGTGCCACAGCGTTCGTGTGGAGGTCAGAGGACAGCTGCGGGTGTCGGTCCTCTCTGAGTATGTGGGGCTTGGGGATGGTTTTCAGGCTTGCTGGCAAGTGCCTTTACCCATTGAGACATCTATCTGGGTCATTTGGGGGCGGTCAGGATCTGCACTTGGCATGAGGATCACTAAGTTCTCTAAGTTGGATGCCAGTGAGCTCCAGAGACCCACCGGTTTGCCTCTCCAGTGAGGGACTGCATGCACACACTTAGATTTTGTTTGTTTGTTTTGTATTGTTTTTGAGACAGGATTTCACTGTGTAACAGTCTTAGCTGTGCTGGAACTAGCTCTTGTAGACTAGGCTGGCCTCACAGGGTGAGGTGGACTCACAGGGATCCACCTGCCTTTACCTCCCGAGTGCTGGGATTAAACCCGTGTGCCACCACTGCCTAGCTGGTTTTGTTTGTTTTTAAAACAGGCTCTGGTGATGGAAATCAGGTCCTCATACTTTAGTGGCAAGCCCTTTACTGACAGAACTATGTCCCCAGTCCCAAGGCCATCTAATTCACCCAAGGAACTCTTCAGTAACACCCCCCCCCGACCCGACACACACACACACACACATTTTTCATCTCTTACTTGAGCAAGAGGTCAGCAACGTCTGCACTGATGGGTTGGGCAGGGATACTGGGAAGGCCTGATGATTCTACGGGAGGGAACTGGGTTTGATTGAAGGAAGGGAAGCCAGGCGTATAAGGGTCTCCGGTTCCCAGGTGCACCTAAAGAGAAAGGGATAGCAACTCTGAAGCTGGGCTGGACAAGCCCCATTTGTAGAAGGTAGTTCAGCTTCCCCTGAGACTCACATGTCCAAATACAGCCTGGTGTCTGGATAGGCCTGGCTTGTGAGGGTCCTGGGAGAAATCTGCTGGGTCCGGGTATATCAGCACTCCGTGGGCCCCAAAGTCCTGGGCAATGGCTACCTGAGGGGGGCACAGAAAAGCAAGGGAAGGCAAACTGGCTCCTTTGGTCTGCCGCTGTCGTCCTGAAGGGACCGTGTGTAACTGTCACTTGGCACTCACATTGTAGCCCTCTCTCGGGGCCTCTGTAGCATTAAAAAAGCTGCCTGCCCAGGGATGGAGAGATGGAACACGGTTGAGAGCATCACTGCTCTTCCAGAGCACCTGGGTTTGATTCCCAGCACCCAAATGGCAGTTCACAACTGTCTGTAACTTCAGTTCCAGGGGATCTGACATCCCGTCTGGCTACCACAATCACCAGACACATATGCAGTGCACAGACATAAATGCAGGAAAAAACCACCAATGCATTTACTAAAATAAATTAAAAAAAATTCTGTGCAAGCCAGGTAATGGTGGTGCACACCTTTAATCCCAGCACTCGGGAGACAGAGGAAGGCAGATCTGTTAGGCTACAGAGAAAGTTCCAGGACAGCCATGGTTATGCAAAGAAAGCCTGGGGGGAGGGGAGGGGAAGAATTGAGACAGGTTCTCACTGTGTAGCCCAGGCAGGTCTTCAATTAACAATCCTCCTGCCTCAGATTCCTAAATAGCTGGGGTTACAGGTTACATCCTGCCTGTCTTCCGACAACATTTTCTTAAGATGTGCCTGATTTTTCTTTTCTCCCTATGACAGCCTCCTAGATCCTTCCCAGGAAGACACGCCTACTCCCCAGACCACTCGCCTCACTTCACTCGCTGTCCTATTTGGGACCCTCACCTTCTGGGCAAAGCTGGTAATCCCAACGCGCACTAGCAGGAGGCTGCCTGCCAGCTCCACACCCTTGGCTCTCAGGTCCTGCAGATCCTCCTGCCGCCCGTAGTGGGCGTACACCAGCTTGCCCTGGGAACCGATTGATCTTTGAGGCACAGTGCCCGTATCCCAACTCGGCTACCCACCGAGGACGCGATAGGCTCCCCTGGCCAGGAGCGGGACCCGAGGCGCTCACCGTGGCGTTGCCGGTGGCGCTGTAGGGACAGTAGACTTCCGGATCCTCCAGCGGTAGCTGCTCCTGGGCGCTCCCGGCTGCATCCACCCAGTGCAAGGTGTTAGGGTGAGCCCTGAGGATGGGGAGGGTGAGCACCCCTGGCTGTGCAACCCCATGACATGTCCCCTTGTCGCGTTCCCAGACTCACGGGTCCGGCAACTGAAGCCCCACGTAATGCGTGTCAGTCCACACGTGGTTCAGCTTGTGGCTCAAGAATTGGTCGAGGATATCTTGCACCAGAGTGGCCATCCTGGCTGAGCCGGCCATGCGTTCCCGGAGGCTGGTCAGCCTGAGCAGAGAAAGATCGCACTGGGAGGGGGGGGGGAAGGTGCAGAAAAGGGACTTCCACGTACCCATAGAAGTAGGAAAAACTCAGGCATGGAATGGTATTTAATGTGTCCCGGGCTAGCCTTAAACTCAGGTAGAAAGCATTTGGGAGGTGGAGGCAGGAACATGGGGCTTCGGCACAGGACCTCCCCTGTCTGCTTCCATGGTCATCACCCAGCAAGAAATTGTCACCTAAACTCGACCTAGTCTGCCTTCTCACCTCGGGCGGGCGTGTGCTGCCCTCTCAGGGTTTGTTACCAAGGTCTATCTGTTTATCTTTGTAGGGGAAACAAACTACCTTCCTCGTTTATCACAAAAGTGCGGCCTTGACAGAGACCTGGCCATTCCCCGGGTGGTCACATCTCCCATGGGTCTCTTGGGTTTTCCGACCTCCAGTCTTGGGATGGAGGTGCTCCTGTCTCTCTAACTCTACTCCCCCACCCCTCCTTCCCTTGTGGAGGATTCTAGGAAATCACTCTAGCACTGAGTCACAGGGTCACCCCAAAACACCTTTACATTTTTTTCTGTTCTACTTTAGACAAGGCTATGCTGAATTGCCAAGGCTAGCCACAGGCTTACCTGAAACCCAGGTAGGCACAGAACTTCTCTGTTTTAGCTTTCGGATAACTTAGAACCTGGTTCTCACCTCCCATTTCTGAGACCCCAGGGATTGAACTCTGGTTGTTGGGCTTGGCAGCAATCACCTTTACGAGGTGAGCCATCTCGCCAGCTCTGAGCTTTTGACATCACTTTTTGACGACACCTTTTGAGGTTCCGGTGTCCTCCCTTCATCCTCAGTGTTTTTGCCAGTCTGTCTGTCTGTCTGTTTCGCTGGCTCACATCTCCAGAGCTTTAGAGGTGTTGTCTTTTTCATCCCTTACTATGTGGTAGAGGGCGTGAACTTAGGGAAATGTGGCAGTAGGTAGCCCTACCCACGTTAGATTTGTTTGGGAGTAGGGGGAGTTCAAGGATGGCCTTGAACTCCTGATCCTCCTGCTCCCGCCTCCCAGGTACTGGGATCACAGGTGTCAACCACCACACTTACTTCGTGACATCTAAGGGATAAGAGTGAGTACTCGGTCACCGGAGCTCTAGCCCCAGCCTCAGTCTGGGGGGTCCTCTAGGAAGACACAGCCATCTACGCTGATCACCCTACTGTGGGTCAAAAGCTACACCACGATCAGGCTTGGGAAGGAAACGCGTGGGTCCAAACAGCTGAATAAACATTAAAGACAGGACTAGCTTAGCGTTGAGCCTCGGTGCAGAGGAGGAGGAAAATCCAGGTACACACCTGTAATTCTAGCACTTGGGGCGAGGGGTGCTGAAGGGAGAGGATCTCAAGTTTGAGGCCAGACTGGGCTACATCGCAAGACCTCATCTGAACAAAGCTAAAAGCCAAACAAATGAAATCGAAGGAATAGGGAGAAGGGTTGGTGATGCAGCTCGGTGGCAGACTCCCTGTCGACAACGAGCACGCCAGGCCCTAGGTTCGACCCCAAGAGCTGTAAACGTGAGATGGCTCGGGAGGTTAGTGAGGCTTGTGGCCAAGCCCGAGGACCTGGGTTCGATCCCTGGGATCTACACGGTAGACGGAGAGAACTGACTGCTGCAAGTTGTCCTCTGACCACCACACACGCACAGCAGCACCCAAGCACCATGCCCTGACAATAAATAAATAATGGTTAAAGAAAGAAGAGGGGCTGGAGAGATGGCTCGGAGGTTAAGAGCTTTGCCTGCTCTTCCAGAGGTCCTGAGTTCAATTCCCAGCAACCACATGGTGGCTCACAACCATCTGTAATGAGGTCTGGTGCCCTCTTCTGGCCTGAAGGCATTCACACAGACAGAATATTGTATACATGATAAATAAATAAATATTTAAAAAAAGAAAGAAAGAAAGAAAGAGGGGCTGAAGAGATGGCTCAGCGGCTAAGAGCACTGGCTGCTCTTCCAGAGGACCTGGGTTCAATTCCCAGCACCTATATGGCAGATCACAACTATCTGTAACTCCAGTTCCAGGGGATCTGGCACCCTCATACATGCAGCCAAAACACCAACTAAATAAATGAACAAATGTTAAAATAAAAGAAGGAAACCCAAAGAGAAAAAACATCATGTAGTTGTCTCAGTACATGCTGAAAAAATAGTTTTTTTTTTTTTTTTTAAAAATTTCAAACCTATTCTTTATTACCTGATCATTACATAAACTAAAATTAAAATGTCGTTTAACTTTATAAAATATTTGTTCATTTTTCGGCATGGGTCTCATGTGTCCCAGACTAGTTTCCAATTTACTACGTAGCCGTGGTAAGGATGACCTTGAATTCCTAACCCTCCTGCACCTACCTCCTCCGTTCTGGGAGTACGTGCATGTGCCACCTCTGTTCTCTTTCTCTCAGCTGCCTGTCTCCTAAATAAACCATCCTTAAAGTCTCAGGGCTGTGATACTCAGGTCCTGGTATCTGCCATCCTTCCAAGGACCGCTGAGCAGGGAAGCCAGAGAGGGGGGTGGGAAGACCCAGACGGGCCTTGGGCAGCACGAGACCTGACAGGATCTCCAGTCTGAACTGGACTGGACGCTGGGCTGGGCAGGAAGCCAGGCTACTCTTACCTGATGGTGTCCTCCAGGTGCCCCTCTCCAAGGAACCGAAGAAACATGGTCCGGAGGTCACTCCAGTACAACGTGCCCAGGCCGGAGTCGAGGCCAAACTCAGAGTTGACATCCTCGCTGACCACCACCACGGAGTCCCCGCATGCCTGGCAGGACCCTCGAAAGGCCACGTAGCCCAGGAGGAAGGCTGGCAGGTGGTAAGATGTGGGTTCTCTCGTGCCCTCTTCTACTGGACCCCAGAAGAGCCCCTAAGCCCAGGCCCTTCACTGTGGACGGGGGAGGGAAGACTCACCCCCAGTGAAGATCAGCAGGGCCGTCAGGATCAGATAGGGGGCAGCCTTTCGACCCACTGCAGCCCAGGGGATGGGAGTTGATCTCCCGGGACCGGAGCCTAAGGACTCAGGGCCCTTGAGTTCCATGGGGCAGAACTGGGCAGGCAACTCGATCTCTTCCTCCCTGTCTTCCTCTTCCTCCTCCAGATGGCCCAGATCAGGGCCTTCCACACGTTTATAGATGGTCTGAGAGGGTCTTGGGGACCAGTGTTGCTGTGTGGAGAGGGGAGGTAGGCATGAGATTAGGGGAGGGGCCTAAGAGTTGGGGAAGGATTAGGCAAGAACGGTGCTACTGACTTGGGCAGGGAGGGACCCAAGGGGGATGGGGTGGGGCCAGCCTTAAGCATTAGGGAGGGGCCTGAGAACGTGAACGAAGACCCAATGTGTGTAAATCCACCCCCCATGGTCTTACCGCTCTCTGCAGTAGACCCCAAAGTTGCTCCATGATTGCGCCCCCTCCTGAATCCTGCAAGTAGTCCCCCCCACAATGATAAACCGTTTGTGGGAGCCCCAGAGGGCCCCTTATCAGCCCTGGCAGGCAGTCTGAGCCTAGGCTGTTCCTCACCCCCCCATAGGGTGGGAGCACAGTCTGGCCTCGGTCCAGCCTTCCAGACATCACCCCTGCCCCCTCCCTTCCCCGCCCCCCCCAGTTCATGCCAGGGGTTGTACCTTCTGCCAATCCTTCCACAAACCTCGCTGCTGCCGGCTAACAGCAAATCAATCAATTTTTTTTTTAGCCTCAGGGCAGACTTTGACCACCTTAGTTCCGGTCACAGGTGGGGGGAAGGGGAGATACGGACAGGTCTCCCCCGCCCCCATTCCACCTTCTCTCAGTGTCCTTGCGGAAACATCGCTAGCCCCCTTGGAAACTTCATCATGAACATTTCTGCTCCTCCCCACCGCTTGCATCTGGCTTTTAGGCTCCCCAACATACAGCCCTCCAAATAACACGTTAGCTGATCTTCCTGCTCCGACCCCCTGCCTCAGGTAGATCCCAAACTAGCGGCACCCTAGTGGGGTGACTTGGTGGTTTAATCTGACCATAAAGTTGTCCGTCTGTTTGGAATCTGGCCTATATTGGTTTCTGGGGAGGAAGGGCTAAAAATGAGCTAAAGGGGTCAAAAGGAATTGGTGAGTGAGTGGGTCCTGGGGTCAGGAAACTCTGGATTTGCGTCCACCTCACCATCAGGGGAGGCAGAAAACGTCCTGACCTAGCCACCTCGGCACCAGCACCGGTTGGGTCACTAATGGGGACTTAATTAGGTGTTTCTCCCTTTAGGGATCTTCCGCTCTCTAAGAATTTGATGAAGGGCTACAACGGCAGTTTATCTTCCAGCTTCAATTCCAAGCCGCGCCAAAGACACCGGGACCTGCAGCACTGAATGGGAAAGTTCGGGGTCCACCTCACCCTCACTCCCGATCCGGGTCTCCCCTGGGAAACTGCAGATCCTAACCAGGTACAGAAAGATCTGAGCGGTAGGGGCTCACCAGTACCCCAGGCCCTGCCTCGTGCCTGTCAAAAGCGGAGTCCTGAGTAGGAAGACACAGCAGCCAAGCTCGCTTTAGCAACAGGTCCCTGGATTTCTTGGACCACGCTCTCAAGGAGACGCAAAGCCTGAGCCGAGGCCACACCCACTAGAGCACACCCCCGGGATAGCCCCACCCCCGTATGTCCTTTTTTGGGGCAGCCCGGAGCTCAACCCGCAGAGTCCTCCGGTTTTGTTACTTCCCGGGTCTTGACCCCCTGAAATCTAAGAATTTTGTGCTCAAGCATAGCATAAATGTAGCTGTGACCTCTCACCAGACCCCCGCGACCCACTCCCTATCCCCAAGAAGATCAAATTCTTTTTATTTATTTTCTTAAAACTTTTTTTTAACTTATTTCAACTCAGAAACATCACAGTCTAAGAAGATATAGGTAAGAAAGGAGAGGGCAATGGGAGATGGAGGGTTCAGCGCTTTGGGAGGCCTGGCTGGTAGAACGCCCCTCTGGCATCCGTCTCCCCACAACGCTGTGGAGGGGGTGGGTGAGTATTTGCGGAGGGGGAGGGGTCGACCTCAGGGGCACTTCCGCTCCACGCACTGCTTCCCGCCCTCTTCGTATTCCTGCTTGGAGATCCACATCTGCTGGAACGTGCCCTGGGAGAAAGCGGCCACATAAGCTGTCAGGATAGCCCTGGCGTCACCCCTCTACACCCCCACGCCCGTTCTTCCTCCTTACCTGCATGCATCTCTCGCCTACATCCCTCCTCCTTCCTGGGAGTAATTTTAGGCAGCTCTAGCATGCAGGAGCTACATCTCCAGCCCCTCACTGGGGGATTCCAGGCAGGGGCTCTCCCACTGAGCACAACCTAGCCCCTTGCTGGGGGACTAAACATTCTTGGTTCGTATGTATATGTGCCTGTCTTTGCATGTGCAGTGACTGGCCTACATGTACATATGGAGGACACCTTGGTGTCAGTCCTTCCCACTTTGAGGCAGGGTCTCTCCTTTGTCACTCTGTTTGGAGGCTAGATGACCTGTCAGCTTCCGGAGCCGCTCCTATCTCCTCCCATTTTGCGATAAGAGCGCAGAGATTATAGACAAATGCTCTCACTCTGTCCTACTGAGCCATCTTCTCCGCCCTGACTTTTATTTTGACGAAGGGTCTCACTGAGTTTTCACAGATGGCTGCTCTGCTTCCATCTGAACGGTGGTGTCTCCAGCTCACAGAGTAGACTTCTGGGGTGACCTCATTCGTCCCTGCCACTCCTGGGTCAGACACCCAGCTGTCTCTTGGCTACTTCCTGCTGCATACCCTTGACCTTAAACTTTCTATACCCATAACGGAACTCACCGTCTTCCTGTAGGCTTTGCCCAGATCTATTCTCCTTTGGTCTTGCCTCACCCCCCCCTTCCCCTACTGTCCCCTCCCCTCCCTCCCCTTTCTTCCTCTATCTTGCCATCCTTTTCCGTTACCGCCCTCCCCCTTCCTTTCCCGTTACCCGTTACTTCCCTCCCCGTCCATTCTTTTTCCGTTCTCTTTCCCCTTCTATTCCCATCCCCCAGCCCCCCTCTCTTTCTTTCAACAGGCTCTCATACAGCAAGGCTGGCCTTGAACTCTGTGTAGCTGAGAACATGAATTCTATCCCCCAAACCCACATTAAAACAAAACAAAACAAAAACAAAAACCAAAAAACCCTGGGCATCCCCAGCACTAGGGAGGCAGAGACAGGCACATCCCTGAGGCTCACTCTGCGTAGTCCCCTTGGTCATGCCACAGATCCCAGGACATACCACGGGAAGATTCATGCGTGACACACTGTTGTCACTGAACCACTCTTCTATCCCAAATTCCAGGATGTCCCCGCTGCTCACTGCTGACCATGGCTGCCTCACCAAAACCATATCCTCACCAATCTCTCTGCCTTCAGTCCCTCTGCTTCCCAATTTGTACCCCAAGGAGGCCCCCAGACTTTGGGGAGCACTCATTGATTGCACTCTCTCCAAAAACATTTTTTTTCTTTTTCAGGGCTGGGGTTATGTCTCAGTCATTAAAGTGCTGGCTTTACAAGCACAAGGACCCGAGTTCGGTCTCCAGAACCCCTGTAAAAAGTGTCTGTGCTATAATCCCGGTGGCAGGGTATGGGACAGGATTCGAGTCTACTGGGTAGCCAGCCTAGTTGAATCGGTGACTTCTGGAACAGTGAGGGTCTCAGCCTCGACAAACGAGGTGGAAGGCACCTGAGGAATGACAGGCTAGTTTGTTCTCTAACAATAGGGCCTTGCTATGTAGGCCAGGCTAGCTTGAGCTTGAAATCCTCCCGCCTCGGCCTCTCTACTGCTGGGATTACAGGTGTGACTAGGTACGTGTTGTTGAATAAAATGGACAACCTTCAGGGTCTTCTCTCCAAATACTCAGTGGCGTGCCCCTTCCCTCTCTCACCAGTGAGGCCAAGATGGAGCCCCCGATCCAGGGGCTGAACTTGCGCTCCATGGTGCTGTTGCTGGCGATGAGCTTCAGCCGCATGCTCTGGTGGGGGAAAGGGGATTGGGGAAAACGGGCTTCTAGATCCTGGGGACGGACAAGGTAGGCAGGAGGAAGCCACAGAGGCAGGGCTCTGAGCATTCCCATGTAGGGGAATCAGGAGGGATTTGGGGTTCGAAGAGCTAAGCCAGGGTTGGAATCCAGGTGCCCTGAGTGGGGTGGGCTCTTACCGGTGGGGTCTTCTGGGAAAGCTCCCGATTAAGCCTGTCTGTGAAGCCCTGGAGCAGAGTGTTCCCGCCAGTGACAATGACGCTGCCGTAGAGACCCTGGGAGCAGAGAGAAGGGTGAGCCTGAGGATAGCATCCTTCCCTTTCCCCAGGTTAGCCCTCGGCCCCTTCACCCAGCCTTAGGTCCTGGTCTCACCGGGCGAATGTCAATGTCACACATGCCGATGCTGGTGGTAACCACGTGGCCCACTCCTAGCATGGTGTTCCCAGACAGGCCCTGCGGACAAAGGTGATGTGAACTCTGGGGACTCTGCCTCCATTTCACCCAAACCCCTGTCATCCTTCCCAGACTCCCCCGCCACACCTCTGGATTCAAGATTCCAGCTAGCCCCACCCCAACCAGCACCCAGCACCCAGCCAAACCTTCACATTGGAAGGATCAAACAGGCCCTCAGGGATCCGAAGTCTCTCAGCGCCGTAGTCTGTGTTGTAGCCATTGGGCATTTCATAGTGCACGGTAGGCATTTGTGCGGCCACCCTGCCCAAGAGAGAAGCAAGGCTGCCTGGCGTGCTCTGGCAGGCCTGCTAGGTGGGCACTCGAGAGGCTCCCATGAACCACAGTTCTGCCCCTCCCCATCTTTGGGGCATCTCATATAGCCCAGGCATGCCTCCAACTCAGTAAGTGGCAGAGGCTGGCCCTGAGCTCTTCTTCCTCCTGTCTCTGACTCCCAAGTCCTGGGTATCAAGCTTGTACCACCAAGATCTGTAGATGTGATGCTGAGGATGCAACCTGGAGCTTTGTATGTACCAGGTAACCTGAGCTATAATCCCAGCGCCCCTCCCCCGCCTTGCATGTACCAGGCAAACTGAGCTACACTCCCAGTGCCCCTCCCCTTGCTCTGTAAGCCAGGCTGACCTGGGACTCTCCATCCTCCTGCCTCGGCCTTTCTGAGTGCTGATATTACAGGAACTTCAGTATGCCCAGTACCAGTTGTGCCCCCTTTCCCTCCCTAGTGCGCAGTTCTACTCACTGCTCATCGTAAGGGGAGTCCGACACCTGCAGCACAGAGGCCTGGAAGTCTTGGATCACCTCCTGGGAAGCAGGGAGGGGTGAGGTCTGGTTGCCCCCTGTCTCCATCTCGAGCCCCCGTTTCCCCAGCTCCAGTCCACCCACGGTCATGCCCTCCCCTCCTCTAGAGATGCAGTGGAGGACCAGGGGCTGCGGGGGGGGGGGAGGCAGGGGGCTTTTCTCAGCTGCAGCCTCACATTGCACATGTAGTTATGCCAGGACTTGGAGACTTGAGGTAGCTTCTCCTTCTTCTTCCAGTTTGGGGGAGCTCCTTCCCGCACAGGCTCCTGTGAGGACACAGTCTTTGAGCGTCCTTCCCCAGCTGGCCCTCCTCCAGCCCATTGGCACATCTGCCTCCCTAGCAGCTGCCCGCCCTCTCTGCAGCTGACTAGCGACTAGCCGTGAGGGGACAGAGACAGGGAAGTGAAGGTAGGGAGAAGCACACAGTACAGACGTGCTCAGAAGGACCTGCCTGCATCGCATCGGGGCTAGGGAGGGAGCTCAGGGGGTAGAACACTTGCCCAGCCTGCAGGAAGCTCTGGGTTCCAGCCCCAGCCCCAGCACTGAGGAGGGAGAGGTGGAAGGACTGAGAATTCAGAATCATCCTCGGTCACATGGTGAGTTTGAGGCCAACCTGGGCTATGTGAGATCCCACCTCAAAACACTGGTTGATGGAGCTTTCCTTCCTCATCCGGGATGCTTTTAAATGATGCTCTGGGCCTCGTGGCTCTTCCCTGGCAGAGGAATGACTCCAACCTGGGGTTTTATTTTTGGTTCAGATGTTTTGTTTTTGAGATGGGATTCATGTCATCGAAGCAGGCCTTCATACAGCCAAGATTGATGTGGTGCTGGGATTCAAGTCAAGACTCCTTCCATGCCAAGGCTTTGCTAACTGAACCACATCCCTGGTTCCTGTTTGTCTGTTTGTTTCCTTTCTGAGAGAGAATGACTAGTGTAGCTCAGGCTGGCCTCCCTTGGTCAGTTCCCAAGGCTGACTTTGAACTCCTGACCCTCCTGCCTCCACCTCTCCAGCTTTAGTTAGGATTATCAATGTGCTTCGCCACATCCGACTCAAGAATTTGGATTTGCCAGACTCTAGAGCCCACCCCACTGGCCCTCACACATCTGCTGTCAGCTGACTGCATGGCCTCAGCCACGACTTGAATTTCCCAATTTCCAGAAAAAGTGGAACTGGATCCTCTGGGGAACTTGCTCCACTATCTTGTGGGTCAGGGGACCGATGGGTATATAAGGCCAATGCCAGGGCTGTCGATGGCGTCTCTGGGCGCAGCAGAGGGCCTACCTTAGCTGCGATCATGTAAGGAGGGATGATATCGATAGCCATCTCCTGGAAGAGCTCCCGGCACTGCATGGAGATGAAGTCCCCAGCCAGGGGAGACTTGACAATGCCTGAAAGAAGAGGCGGCGTCAGAGCCCGGCTTCCCCAGGCCGCCCTGGAGCCCCCACAAGGTCCTACCTTGCTGGAGGACATAGCCATCGTGTACTGGGATGGCTGTCGTATGGGTGGCCCCACTGTCCAGCACCAGGCCTGTGGAACGTCCATTTGCAAAGCTGCCATGGGATGGGTCAAAGAGACAGTAGCAGACAGTGAGAGAGTCTAGACTTGGGTCAGGCCTTGGTCTCTCTCTGTTTCCTTGGGGTAAAGTCAATCCTAGTCTGTAAATACTGCCTTTGATTTACTTTTATTCTCTTTTTTCAGTTTTTTTTTGCATATGGGTACGTGTGTGTGTACACACATGTGCACATGTACATGTGTGTGTTTATGCAGAGGCCCAAGGTTCATGTCAAGAGTCATCCTTGGTCACTCTTCCACCTTATTCGTTCGGGAAAGTGCTCTCAATTAAATTCAGAGCTTCCTGATGTGGCTACTCTTGCTGGCTGCCACCTCCTGAGGCTGTATTTACGAGACTGTGTCATCATGCCCACCAGGCATATATGTGGGTTTCTGAGAACCCAAACTCTGGTCTTCATATTTGAGTGGTAATTGCTTTAACGGCTGAGCTGTCCCATGTGGGTACTGGAAATCAAACCCAGGTCCCCTACAGGAGCAGCATGTACTCTCAACTGCCAAGCCATTGCTCCAGCCCCCCAACCCCCCCCCCCCACACACTTGTCTCACTATGTAGTCCAGTCTAGCCTGGAACTCATTATGTAGCTCAGACTGGCCTTAAACTAAAGACAATCATCCTGCCTTGGTCTCCCAAGTGCTGGAATTACAGGTCTGTATTTCCTAATCCAGTTTCCGTGGAGCTGGGGACCAGGGCCTCAAACATGGTAGGCCAACAGGGCCATATTCCTAAACCCCTTGTTCTTGGTTTCAGTAGCACAGGCCTTGAATATTCATCTCATTAAGCCGTCTGTTACTGGGGTTCCAGGTGAATGTGGTCCTGTGTCCTCTGGACTCCTTGAACTGAGGTTCCTGTCACCCCATACCTAGCACAGAGTTCAGTGTACCACTGATTCTGAAAAAAAAAAAAAAAAAACGATGGCCCAAACTGGTCATTTGGGAAGAAGCCACCTCCATGCCACGTCCTTTCCCTCTGTGTCCAGTCCCAGCGAGTCCCTGATGTTTACTTGGCCCAACTCCTCCTGCTGAGATTGACCTATGGAATAGGGAAGGGCCTTTGACCTGTTCCCCTCCCCACAGCCCCAAGCCTTTAGCCTATGGGGCTTTCCGCACTAGTAAGGTACCGAGACGTGTCTTCCCACCCAAGATAGTGATCTCCAGGGAACCAGGCCCAGCACCACACCGCTCAGCTCATCTCACACACACCCCACCCTGGCCCTCCACCCAGCAGAGCTGGTCCAGCCATAGGATACGCGGTGAGCACAGCTGTCTTGCATAAGAAGAAGGCAGGAATGTTGTACTGCTCAAACATCAGCTCCGTCAACTTCTCCCGCTTGGCCCGAGTGTTCCACTGTGGAGAGAGCACAGGGGTGGAGGAGAGCAGATGGAGGCCCTGCCAGAGTGTCGTGTGCGTGTCCGTGTGAGTGTGTGTATGCATATGTGCACAGGCATGTCCAGCAACAGATACGATCATAGGAACAAACACACATATACAGACGTCCCCACACAGTATGTGTGTAAACTGATACACATGGAGTCCCAGATACAAACACGCACAGAGATGGAAACACTCCCAGACACACATTTCACAATACATATGCAAACCTACAGACACACATGCATGGACATAAATATATACACACAGCTTAGGCTAGGAAACAGGTCAGGGACCTTGGTCCACATACAACTTTACAAGGTAAGACTGTAAGGAACTTTATCGGATTGCTGTTTGTCGTTCTGGGATTACAACCAGTGGCCTGGTGCATACAAGATAAGCACTGTATGATTGACAGTGGCCTCAGCCCTCTTTTGTTTCATACTTTATTTTGACACAAGATCTAGCTGTGTAGCCCAAACTTGCTTCAAATTGTTGCTCTTCTTGTTAGGGTCTTCCAAGTGTTGGTGTGACAGGTACACCCCACCAAGCCTGGCTAAGAATGTGATTTTCCCATTGATTTATTATTTACCCCAATATTCCCATTATTATCTATTCCAATATTTATTATTTATTTAGTGTGTGCATGTGTGCGTGCATCTGTCTGTCCGTCTGTGCATATGCATGGGGAGGCCAGAAGCAGAACAAGGTGTCCTCCTCAACTTCTCTCCACCTTAGGTTTTGAGGCAAGGGCTCTCATCGAACTTGGAACGCACCAATTCTGCTAGGCTTGCTAACTAGCAAACCCCAGGGATTCTCTCATCTCATCTCCCCAGAGCTGGGGTTACAGGGCTCTGTTGCTGCACTCAGCTTTTTACATGGGTGCTGCGGATTGAAGTCAGGTCCTCACGCTTCTGGGGCAAACACTTCACCAACCGAGCCACCTCCCTGGTTTTTGTTTGTTGGTTGGTTTTCAGACAAAGCCCAGGGTGGCCTTGAACTTGATACTTAGTTGAGGACGTTCTTGACCTTTTGCTCCTCCTGCCTCCACCTCCTGGGAACTGGGATTGTGGATTGTGGGCGTGCAGTTTTTGTGGTGCCAGGAGTGGAAGCCACAGTCTCTTGCATGCTAACCCAGTCTCTACCAACTGAGCTACAGCCCTGGTCACGCACAGGAGTTCTGGACAGGGCTGGATCCGGAGTCTCCGTCTTTCCCTGCCCTCCACACCTCAGCTGCTTCCAGGCTTCCACCCCCATCCTAATTACCTCAGACGCCAGGCTGCAGGAGAAGATGGTTTCTGGGGAACAACGGGAGACTGGATACAAATATCTAATTTTCCACCTCCCAAGATCCCAGCGAAAACAGAGCCATTTTTAAAAGACAGAAACCTACAAAAGCCACCAAGCACAGGGAGAGATGCGCCACTAGGGAAATGCAAATCCGGCGTCATTAGGCACTGGAGAAATGCTAATCAGGAGCATAATGAGGTCCTGCTTCGCACCTACACAGGCAATGTTGGTAATTAAAACCCAGAAAGGCGGGGCTGCTGAGGCGGCCCAGCTGGTGAAAGTGCTTGCTGCCAAGCCCGGTGGCCTGAGTTCAATCCCCAGGATTCACATTGGGGGGATGGAGAACCCATTCCTACAAGCTGCCCTCTGACCCCCACGTGTGTGCCGAGGCATGCAGGTGCCAACAGACATACACAATACACAAATAAATGTACACACACACACACACACACACACACACACACACCCGTGCAAAAACTAGAAAGCAGCAAGCTATTGAGGAATTGGAAAGTTCTCATTTCTAGTAGGGCTGTAAAAGGGTTCAGCCATTGCAGAATGTAGTTGTTGGTCCCTTAAAATATACAATAGAGAAGCTCCACAAGACCCAGTGAGTCCAGTCCTGGTTATATCCACAAAAGAAATGAAAACAAAAGGATCATTTGATAAGCACACTTGCTGCTCTTGCTGAGGATACAGATTTGCTTCCCAGCACAAATGTGGAGGTTCACAACGATCTATAGGGATCCTACAGAGGCTCACGACAATCTATAGGGATCCTATGGACACACACAATGATCTATAGGGATCCTATGGAGGCTCACGATGATCTATAGGGATCCTATGGACACACACAATGATCTGTAGGGATCCTATGGAGGCTCACAACTATCTATAGGGATCTTATGCTCTCTCTCCTACCATCCACAGGCCCCAGGCACCCCCATGACACACACACATACATGTAGGCTAAAGGCTAATAACAGATAAAATAAGACAAACAATCTTTTTTTAAAAATGCACACAAGTACTAGAGGAAATCTTGGCACGCAAGTGCCAATAGCAACACCTTTCCCAAGAACTGGAGGATGGACACGCGAATGGGTGACTGGTTATGTAAACTGCAGTTTGTCTTTAAAGGGGAATGATATTGACCCACAACAAAAATAAAATGCTGTTAAGTATTACGGCATGGATAACATAAAAATATGCCAAGTAAACAAACACAGGTGCATGCAGTAGACATGCAGCTCCATGGTAGAAGGCATGCTTAGCACGCCAGCCTCTTAGCATCAATCTCCTCCCCAGGAGAACAGTGACACAAAAGTCATACTGTGTGATTCTATCAACCATCCTGAGCAGCTATCTGTAGAGGGACAGACGCATCCGGGTGTGGCGGTACATTCCTGTAATCCCAGCACTGAGGAAACTGAGGCAGGAGGAGAGTGACTTTGGGCCTAACTCAGGTTACATAATGAGTTCCAGATCATACAGCAAACTATTTAAGTAATACGTCCCTAAACTGTTTATCAGATTCTATGTCCTTGGGCTGTTGTCCACTCAAGCTCCCTAGTTGATTCTTCAAAGAGTCAATCTGAGGGTCCCTGAACTGGTGGGACCCTTGACAAACATCATACTGAGAACTGAGCGATACCATGGATTTTGAGAACCCCCCACCCCTTGCCTTCACGAGGATCCAAGAAACAGGCAACCAGAGACATCTCTGGAAGAGAAGTAGGTAACAGTGACATCACATTAAAAACGGGCTGGAGAGATGGCTCAGCTGTTAAGAGCATCTGCTGCTCTTGCAGAGGACCCAAGTTTGGTTCCCAGAACCTGCATGGGACAGCTCACAGCTATAACTCCAGCTCCAGGAGATTTGATGTCTTCTGGGTTCCATGGGAATTTGTACACACGTGAGCCTACCCAGACATGGACACATTTGCATACATATGATTTAAAAATAATATAAATAATCTTATAAATAAAACAAATATTTTTAAAATCAAAATAATAAATAAGCCGGGCAGGGCTGGAGAGATGGCTCAGTGGTTAAGAGCACAGCCTGCTCTTCCAAAGGTCCTGAGTTCAATTCCCAGCAACCACATGGTGACTCACAACCGTCTGTAACGAGGTCTTGTACCCTCTTCTGGCCTGCAGGCATACATGTAGACAGAATATTGTATACATAATAAGTAAATAAATATTGTTTAAAAAAAATAAATGAGCCGGGCAGTGGTAGCAAACGCTTTTAGTCCCAGCACTCGGGAGGTAGAGGTTAGTGGATCTTTGTGAGTTCAAGGCCAGTCTGATCTACAGAGTGAGTTCTAGGACAGCCAGGCCTGTTACACACTGAAACGCTGTCCCAAAAAAACAAATTAATAACAACAGCAACAACAACAATAAATTAAATAATTAAAATGTAATTTAGGGATGGAGGGTTAGTTCAGCACTTGTTGTTCTTGCAGGGGACCTGGGTCCAATTCCTAGTACTCTCATGGCAGCTCACAACCAGTGGTAACTCCAGTCTCAGGGGATCTGACACCTTCTTCTGACCTCCAAGGACACCAGGCACACATGTGATACACAGACATACATGCATGCATACATACATACAAAACACTCATACACATAATTTTTAAAAATCTAAAATTTTCCAATTTAATTAAAAAATTTATAAAAATGCCAAAACAGAGATTTCCCTCAAAAGCTTCCTGTCAAACAGTCCCATAGCAAAGAACACAGAGAGCCCCATTCTCCTTACACAGGAATTCTCTCTCTCTCTCTTTTTTAACGTACCACTTTTAAACAAAAACAGGCAAGCCACTT
>NW_026068242.1:268878-282611 GCF_014885135.2 Alexandromys fortis
CCCTCCCTCCCTCCCTCCCTCCCTCCCTCCCTCCCTCCCTCCTTCTCTCCCTCTCTTTCTTGCTTTTTGGTTTTTCAAGACAGAATTTTTCTGTGGAACAGCCCTGGACATCTTGGGACCCTCTCTGTAGACCAGGCTGGCCTCGAACTCACAGAGATTCTCTTGCCTCTGCCTCCTGAGTTCTGGTATTAAAGGCGTGTGCCATCACACCCAGCTTAACTTTTCCTTTTCTTAAAATTTATTTTTATGTGCGTCTCTGTGCATGTGAGTTTTGGTGCTCATGGAGGCCATGGTGTCAGACCCCCTGGGGCTGGACCTACAGGAAGTTTTGAGTCACCTGACATGAGTGTTGAGAATGAACAAGGGTCCTCTGAAAGAGCCCCAAGTGCACTTCTTAGCTGCTGAGCCATCTCTTCAGCTCTGTGGAATACAAGTTTGAAGGCAACCTGGACTACTTAGTTGAGATCCTATGTCAAAAAAATTTTAAGCTGGGAAGTGGTGGCCTATACCTTTAATCCCAGCACTTGGGAAGCAGAGGCAAGTGGATCTCTGTGAGTTCGAGGCCAGCCTGGTCTGGTCTACAGAGTGACTTCCAGGACAGCCAGGGCTACACAGAGAACCCCTGTCTTGAAAAAGCAAACAACAACAAAATTTAAGGTGTGGAAAGTAGCTCAGTTGACAGAGAGGCTTGCCTGACGCACACAAAGCCCTTAGTTCGATGCCCAGCACCACGCAGAACTGGGCCTGGTGGTGCACACCTGTAACCCCAGAACTTGCAATGTAGAAGCAGGAAGAGCAGAAGTTCAAGGTCATCCTGAGCTATAAGAAATAACAAGAAAATTTTTTTACTTTGAGAACATGTTGCGGTGTCTATGAACAGCAGGTGTTATCTGTGGGGGGGTTGTGTGTGTGTTGCTCGTGTGCTCACCTATGCATGTATATTTGGAAGCCTGTGGTCCATATTAGGTAGCTTCTACTACCACCACCACCACCTTTTCTTTGGCGACAGAGCCTCTCCCTTGGCTTGGAGCTTGCTGCTTCAGTTAAGCTGATTACCCTGCAAGTGCTCAGGTCCTGTCTCTGTTGCTTGGTGCTGGGGTTGTAGGTGTGTGCTGCCTCTCATGGCGTTTTTGTTTGTTGGTTTGTTTTTTAACATGGTGCTAGGCATGCACACTCAAGCCCTCATGCTTGCACCGTAAGCACACACACACGGAGACGTTTTGCCAGCTCCTGGAGTGAGTGTCTCTTCAGGGAAGGGGAAGGGCTGACTGGAAGCCTTTGTTGATTTCCATGACGTAAATACTCCAGCAGAGATTGATTTCAAGTCCCTACAGTCCACATCGATTCACTGGGTAAGCAGTTAGGGTGTGAGGTGGACAATGGGCTCTCCCGAGCTGGTATAAGCTGGCACAAGCTGGTGCCAACACACCACTGTTCGTATATCCAAATGCGGATAGTCAGCTTGCCGTTGGACAGACGCCAATTCTGCACAGTGCGCAGATTCAGCTGGGCTTTGAGAGCTATCCGAGGACTAAGTGAGTCAAGGGGCCGAGAAGATGGGACAGTTGGTAAAAACGCCTGATGCACAAGCGTAAGCAACTGAGTCCAGATCATTAGCACCCACAGCGAGATGCCAGGTGCGCTGGCACAGGTCTGAACTCGGCACTGGGAGAGGAGATTGCGAGAGGAGACAGCAGATGTCTGGGACTCTCTGGCCAGCCAGCCTAGTCAATTAGTGGACTCCAGGTTCATTGAGAGAACCCTGTCTCAACAAATTAAGGCTGAGCATGAGAGAGGAAGGCGCCTGCCTTTGACCTGTGGCCGCTATCTACATGCATATGCACCTATGCCTACATGCGCATACACATGCGCAGATTGCCACATTCATGCCTGTCTGTCTGTCTCTGTGTCTGTCTATAAGTCTGTCTGTCTCTCTCTCACACACACATACACGTGCGTGCACATGTGTGCCAGAAACAAATAAATAAATATTCCAATAGGCAACACCAGTTGGACTTGGTGGGATGCAGAAGAATAAGAGGGAAAAGCTATGAAGGTGTGTATGGGATGTGTAAGACGGAGGGAGGGCAGAAGCTGGGAGAGATAATCAAGCATGACATAGTCTTTGGCTAAATAAAATATACCCTGAAGATAATAAATAATAAATTTTTGAATTGGGGTTGGGCTGGGAAGATGACTCAGTGGGTGCAGGGCACTTACTGACACTTCAGACAATGTGACCCACATCCCTGGGACCCACCGGGCAGAAGGAGAGGGCTGATTCCTGAAAGTTGTCCTCTGACCTCCATGGGAGCACATGGCAAGTCTGCGCCCGACTCACACGCTGCACGTCATAAACACACACACAATAATAATAATAATAAACAAAATGAAATAATAACTAAAGTGTGTGTGTGTGTGTGTGTGTGCAGGTACATAGCATGTATGTGCAGGCCAGGGGACATCTTGCCAGAGTTTGTTCTCTCTATTCATTCACCATGTAGGTCCCAGGGATCAAAAGGAGGCTTGACACCAAGTCCCTTTATCCCCTGAGCCATCTTGATGCCCCCAAAGGAGGAGGAGAGCTTAGTGGGGGGAGCCAGGGAGGAAGAGGGTGATGGACTTCTGTGCCATGGAGTGGACAGGAGGGCAGTTGATGAGGATGAAGGGAACCAGAGAAAGAAGAGGGGGAAAGTGAGCAAAGTGCATCAGCGTGTGTATAAATGTCAGAATAAAACCCAGCACTCTGCATGCTAACTTTAAAAATTACCTGAAATTTTATTAAAGGGAAAAATAAAGCAAACAATCGCAAGCCTAGTAGAGTTTATCTATAATCCCAGCACTCAGGAGGCAGAGACAGGTGGATCTCTGTGAGCTCAAGGCCAGCATGGTCCTACAGAGTGAGTTCCAGGACAGGCTCTAAAGCTACAGAAAAACCCTGTCTTAAAAAAACCAACATATGAAAAAAAAAACCCAAAAACCCAAAAAGTCAACTGAAATTCCAGCACGGCTGAGGGAGTGACTCACAAAGCCCCACCCCTAACTGCGGAGCAATTGTTGATTGATGGCTGTGGGAGAGGGAGAGACAGCTTTCTTCAGGGTGAGGCTTGACGGTCTTACACCCGTGCACACAGAGATGCTACTGAGTGGACTCAGTCTTTTTGTTTGTTTGTTTGGTTGTTTGTTTTTTTAAAGCACAGGAAGTTGGGAGACAAAAGTGGTAGAAGAAACAAGGGAAGAACTGGAGGGAGGATGGGCTGTATTTAATAAAAAACATTATATGCATGTGTGAAATTCTCAACAACAAAAAATATATACAAGGAAATCGGTGTATTTTTGAAACTGAGTCTCTTTATGTGGTCCTGGAACTCATGTAGTTGAAGATGACCTTGGATTGCTGATACTCCTGCTTCTACCTCCTGAGCACTGGGATTACAGTCTTAACCTTTTTTTCCTTCAGTAAGTAGTAGAGTTTGAACCCAGAGCCTTGTACATGCCAAGCAAGCACACTCCACCAAATGAACTACATTGGTAATATGTGTATATATAACATTGACCAGAAATTTAAGTCTGCGTGAACAACAATGGGCAATGGAGTGGATGGAGCTGGAAGAGAGGAGGAGGGGATGGAAAATAAGCCAGTGGTCGAAAGTGGAAGGCATGTGGTCGAAAATGACAGGGTGAGAAAGAAAATTCTGGAAAGGAAGGCGAAGTGACTGAGAGTGGCGGCTCCAAACTAGAGGTGATGGAGGAAAGAGTGTGTCACCAGGGATCCAGGGTCAGATGTGGTCTGGCTGAGCCACTCACCGGAGCCTCCGACATGAGTACCGGGTGCAGGTTGGGCTCGGACTTGACATGTTTGCTGTAGGTATGATCCAGGATGGCTCTGAAGCATTCCCAGTCCTCAACTAGGGGCAGAGGACCAGCGTGGAGAGACAGATGGGAAGGTAGGAAGGAAGGCAAGGGTCAGAGACAGGAAGTAAAGGAGAGAGGGAGGTCAAGTCTAGAGGAAGGTGAGTCCGACTTCAGCTGACAAGCACCCCCTCCCTTAAGTTCCAGAATTCTAGGGGCCCTGGTCTGAGATCCCTGTAGGGAGCCACAAGGAAATTCTTGGGACTTGGGCAGGAGCAAGCAAGACTCTTTGGGTGTGGAGATTGGTAACCACGTGTGGGGTGGCTCCCAGGTGGGGGTGGGGCCCTTACTCATGCCGTTCTTGAGGGGCGACATGACCTCTGCTCCATCCCGAGGCACGTGCAGGGCATTGGTGTCGATGTGAAAAATCTTCCCTTTCTTCTCTTTCTCCCCCTCCAGCTCCAGCCCGCCCCCCTCTTCTGCGGCCAGCAGCCCCACAGTGGTGGGGAAGTCAGCCTGGCAATGAGGAACATGAGCGGGCAGCCAGGTTACTCCCTCCTTTCTTGGAAACAGGATATCGCTATGAAGCAACTTTCTATGTAGACCAGGCTGATCTCAAACTTAAAGAGATCCGCATGTCTCTGCCTCCCGAGTGCTGGGATTAAAGGAGCGCTACCATGCCCAGCTGGATCGCCCCCTGCTAGTCCCTTGTCCAACTCCGTCCAACTGCACTCAATGCCCTCAGCCACCCTTCGGCTTCCTCCTCTGGCTTCACTCAGGTGAGCGATTTGGAATGAACTGTGCAAGTTTGTTTGTGGGCCGACCCGCCCGGCAGAGGGTGTCCCAGCCCCAGGGATTTGGAGAGGGGACTGGAAGGCTCACCTTGGGGCAGTCCTCCCCAGCGTACCCAGCTCGGACTGAGAAGGAACCAATGTCAAAGACGAGCGCTCCCACCTCATCTGTACAAGGAGACAGGTGTGTGAGGGGATCCCTTCCCAAATTGTCCCCCTACATAGCTTGGAGAGGAGTCTGGGGGTATAGCCACAGTTTGAACTTCAGCATGGAGTAGGTGGGAAATCCACCTGGACTTCGGCGCGTTCTGGAAGTGGAGGGTCAAAGCCACCAGAGTTCCCTCTTGCCTAGTGGCCTGGCAGGGAAAAGAAAGGTCCAGGGACCGGGAGGCAGTGCACGCTTGGGAACCCCAGAAGGATGGAAATCAGAAGTAGTGGGAGACCCAAACCTCAGGCTGGACCTGATGCAGTACGGAGGTGACAGGCCCAGGGATGCTCAGGGCTTGGGACGCGCGGGTTCGGGACGCAGGGCTGTAGACCAGGCCGAGAGCCCGGTACCGCAGGCCGGCTCACCTCCGCCGTAGACGCCCCCGCTCATAGTGCCCTCTCTACGCGGCTCGCGGCCCGTGGGCGGCGGCGGGATCAGCACCGAGGCGGCCGGACAGCTCCCGGGATCCCGGGCGGGGCGAAGCGCAGCGGCGGCCAATCAGGAGGCTGGATCCCCGCCCCCAACGGCGCGGCCGATTGGTTACGGAGAGAGACAATAACCCGGCTGGGGGCCGTTGCTTTAAAGGGGCAGCGGCTTCTTCGTGCCGAGGTTGGGAGGGGGTGAGGGTCGGACTGCAAGAGCCCTAGAGACTGGCTCAAGACACAGAGAAAGCAGGAAAGAGATGGAGACTCGGACTCCATAGGGTGACGGACCCCATGATGGCATGGGACCCCCGCTTCTTTAGTGTTTTTTATTTTTTAATTTTTTTAAAAGAATGCAATTGAAGGAGCGGTCGCCAAAGGTGTTCATCCCCCCAGACTCCTGAGCCAGTATCTACCACATTCAGCCTAAATGCAAACATAGAGAGATGGGAGGATAGAGGGACTAGAGGAGTATGTCTCTCCATCTCTCCCGTCTTTCCACCTTTGTCTTTGGGCTTATTAATTTATTTTGTAGAGCAGGCTGGCCTCAAACTTCAGAGACCCACCGGCCTCTGCCCCAGGTGTCATAACAACGGGTTTATTTTCTCCTATTTGGGTCAGGGTCTCATGTAGCAGAGGTTAGGCTCAAACTCACTGTATCTGAGGATGACTTTGAACTTGGGATCCCCTTCCTCGACTTCCTACCTCGACCTACCTGGAGTGCTAGGATTGCAAAGTCTGTGCTATCTAACACCCCAGTTTGTGAAGCTCAGGGGATGGAACCCGGGGTTTTATGCATATTAGACATGAACTCTGCCAACTGGTCCATGCCTCCAGCCCCTCCCCTCTCGTCTCTTCCTGACACCATTCCCCAGTTCCTTGACCTTGTTCACAACAGACAATATAGCATATGTGTGTGCACACGTTTACCTGTAGGCACTTGGCCAGCCCAGCAAACCTATTTTTGTTTCGTTCATCTTTGAGATTCTAATACATTGCATTCTTTCCCTTTTCCCTTTCTAGACCCTTCTCTATTCCTCTCCTTGCTCTTTCAAGTCCATGGCCTCTTTTTTAAGTATATAAGTATATACTCTTAAATATAACCTGTCCCGTCTGTATGTTACTTGTACGTACATTTTCAGCGTTGGCCATTTGGTAATGAATAACTAGCCGGTTTGCTCTTACCTGGGGAAGGAAGATTATTTCTCCTTCTCCCAGCACTCTAGTGAGCCTTGATTCACCTCCCTACCCAGATGCCTGTTGTCTAAAATCATTCACTGGGAAGTCTTGCTCTTTGCCAGGGGTAGTGGCAGATACCTGTCTTTGCAACATTTTGGAGGCGGTGGCAGGACAGTGAGCTTGAAGAGAGCTGTGCTATGTAGGACTCAGAGAAACCTTGTCTCAGAAAGAACGAACGAAAGCACAGAAGAGAAAAGAGAAGTTGACATGGTCCAGTTGGCCAAGCGCTAGGACCCAAGTTTGGATCCTTACCTCTCATCTAAGATCCAAGTGTGGCAGCTTGTAACCCGACAGTGGGAGGCAGGTAGACAGAGGAGGATTCCAAGGGACTTGCAGGCTGACCAGTCTCACTGAATCCATGCTCCCTGGGTTCAATGAGAGATCCTATCTCAAAAAATAAAATAAAAGATGACTGAAAAAGACATTAGACTTTGACCTCTGTCCTTCATACACATGCACACACACACACACACACAATGTGCACGTGCAACTGAACACTTGAGTGCATAAACACAGAACAACACACATGCACACGAAATCCATTTTCTTGAAAGTCCCTAGGTTCTTGTGGGTCCCTGGATCCACTGACATATTAATTTTGAGATTAACAGTTAAGGAATGACCTTGATAGCTCAGAGTAGCACAGACTTTAGGTGACCCATGTGTCCAGGTATATGTGTTTGCGTGTGCTAGTATATGTGCACATAGGTACATTTATATTGCACACACGCCCACCTGCTGCTGGAAGAGAGAACTGTGACCGTCTTGGAGATGTCTCCCCTTCCTAGATGCTCACTGTGGAGGGTTGAATCATATGTCTGCCATAAGATTTGGGCATTGGAGTACTTGTTCCTCAGTTGATGACTGTTTGGGGAGCATTAGGAGGTGTGACTCAAAGGTAAGTCTGTCTCTGGGAGGACTCTGAGGTTTCCAGATGTGAGCCCTCAGCTGCTCCTGCTGCATGGTCCTGTTCGGTCATCACGGTCTCCAACCCTGTGGAAGCAAAAGGCCAGCATCTTCTCTAAGCTGCCTTCCTCACTTACCACTCTGTCACAGAAGTAGAAAAGTAACCAAGACAGCCACTTGGTGGTGGTGCATGCCTTTGGTCCCAGCACTCAGGAGGCAGATGCAAGCGGATCTCTGTGAGTCTGAGGCCAGCCTGGTCTACACAACGAGTTCCAGCACAGCCAGGGATACACAGAGAAACCCTGTATCATCGAGAAACAAAAACAATCAAGCTAACGAAAAACTAATGAATACACTCACTATGAAAGAGACCTCACCCTTCCCAGCCAAAGGTAGATGGGTTAAGCTGCCTGACTGGTTCTGCTGGTGACAGGCACTTACCACAGCCAGCTGTGCCTGACTTCAGACCCAGATCCCTGGATGGGACAGATCCAGGTGCCCCTGGGAGGTGAGAAGTATAGGGCAGAGAGGTGACTCATGAGCTGGGAGACTGAGACTTCCTCAAGTGACCCCTTGGTTTGTCACTGTGCTCTCTAAACAGGGGACATCGCTCTGAGCCAGTGTTTCTTCATGCCCCAAAATGCAGATGTGAGGATAAAAGGAAAACCGGGGTGGAGGAGTGTGAGGGGGGGGAGAATGATTCTTGTGATGATTTACTGATATCTCCACCCCCTTCTGTTGGTGTTGGAGATCAAATCCAGACAAGAACTCTACTATTGAATCAGACTCCAGCCCTCACTAGGGGACTCTAGGCAGGGGCTCTACCACTGAGCCATGCCCCAGCCCCTCACTGGGGGATTCTAGGCAGGGGCTCTAGCACTGAATCACGTCCCCAGATAAGAGGCTTTCATGTTTTGCTATGCCTAAATTGGGAATCTGCAGTCGATCTTGTGTTGTTAGGTAGTGTATTTCTTTCTGGCTTCAGGAAAAGGTGCATCTGGCTAATTAAGAAGGCAATTTGTTAGCAGGGCGGTGGTGGCGCACACCTTTAATCCCAGCACTCGGGAGGCAGAGGTAGGGGGATCTCTGTGAGTTCGAGACCAGCCTGGTCTACAAGAGCTAGTTCCAGGACAGGCTCCAAAGCTACAGAGAAACCTTGTCTCAAAAAAATTAAAAAAAAAAAAGACAATTTGCCTCTCAATCAACCCTGGCTAATATCATTTGATTCTGGTTTAGATTCTAGCATATCATAGACATAGTTAAAATAATTACTGCATTTTATTTGTTTCCTTCATGAACTCAGGAAACATCTTTAGCTGGGTATGGAAACACCATGTCTCAAAAAACATATATATGCCGGGCGATGGTGGCGCACGCCTTTAATCCCAGCACTCGGGAGGCAGAGGCAGGCGGATCTCTATGAGTTCGAGACCAGCCTGGTCTACAGAGCTAGTTCCAGGACAGGCTCCAAAGCCACAGAGAAACCTTGTCTCGAAAAACCAAAAAAAAAATGTTGTTATTATTATAACATATATATTATTAATATATATTATTTAAAAGTTAAAAAAGGAAGTGAGGTGAGAGGAGCTCATGTTGAACTGTGGCAATGATTATGGATCCTAAGTGAACAAGGTAAGGAAGATTCCCTACACAGAGAAGCAGGTGAAGGGTCTGCAGATATGAACATGACGGAAATCTGTGGAAGGAGGAGCTTTGCCTAGAAGAGAGTCTATGAGCAGAAGCCGTATCAAGGGCAGGTTAGACTGGAAAAGTGACCAAAGCTTTGTGATTTTATTGCTGCTGTTGTTCACTGGTCTATTTGAGACAGGGACTCATGCAGCCCCCGCTGACCTCCTGTTCCCTCAGTAGATGTAGCTACTGTTGAGGCTGGCCTTGAACTCTTGGTCCTCCTGCCTCTGATTCCCAAGTGCTAGGATTGCAATGGTGTGCATCACCATATCTGGTTAGGGACTTTGCTTCCTTTATTGCTATTGCTATTATAATTATGAATGTGTGTGCATGCTATGTGTGTATGACTGTGTGTGAGACAGATTGTGTGTGCTATGGTGTGTTATTGTGTGTGTGTGCACTATGAGTGTGAGTATGTGTGTGCTATGGGTGTGTGACTGTGTGTGTGCACTATGAGTGTGATTGTGTGTGTGTGCATGTGTTATAAGTGTGGGAATTGTGTGTGTATGTGCTATGGGTGTGTGTGTGCTATGGGTGTGTGTGTGTGTGTGCATGTTACGCATGTGTGAGGGCAGGTATGTATGTGGAGATCAGGGAACAACTCTTGGTCGTCACTGCTCTCCTTCGACCTTGTTGAGGCCAAATCTCTTTTGTTTCTATTGCTCGCCATAAACATCAAGCTAGGCGGTCTGTGAGCTTCTGGGTGATCCTCCTGTCTAATGCCCATCTCACCGCAGGCTTGCTGTGATTACACGCGCACACCAGCACATTCGGCTTTTTTTTTCTTTTATGGTTTCTCAGCATCAAGCTCAGGTCATGTGACTTGCACAGTGGAGCTTTCACCACCCACTGGGCCATCTCACCAGTCCTAGGAACTTGACTCCTCATTAAGTACACAAAAATGTTTACTGTGTGCCTGGAATTTTAACAAATGCTCTACAAATATAAATTTGTTTGGTTCTTAAAACAAACCAATTATGAGCATAATTTTGCGACAACAGAGGCAAAGAAGGCTCGCTCATGAACAACACACATCTGCCAGTCCAGGGCTCAGGAACACGGGAAGAGTGTAAATTCATGGTCAGCCTGGGCTACACAGAGACTTCCTGTCTCACAAAGCAAATGCAGCAGGCTGGAGGGAAGGCCCAGTGGATGAGAGTGCTCGTTGCTCTTGCAGAGGACTTAGATTCAATTCCCAGCGCCCACATGTGGCTTACAACAACCTTTAACTCAAGTCCCAGGGGATCTGGTATCTCCTCTGATCTCCCTGGGCATCAGGCATGCACAGGGTGCACAGATATACATGCAGGCAAGAAACTCACATGTATTAAATAAGCTACTCTTCTTTTAAAAATGCAAAGCAAAAGAAAGATAGCATTAATGAGCTACCCAAGGTCACTCAGCCAGCAAGTGACCACTGATCTGTGGGTCGAACTGTATGAAACGTGTTGATATTAGGGTAAATGTTTTTTATTCTTGCTATGACTTCAAGTTTTCTGTATTCTAAAAGGTTTTTATTTTTATTGTGTTTTGGCGGTTTGTCTGCATATATATATATATATATATATATATATATATATATATGTGCACCATGTATATGTATGGTACATGTACCTACAGAGGCCAGAAGAGGGATCCCCTGGAGCTGGAGTTACAGACAGTTGTGTACTGCCATGCAGGTGCTGAGAATCGAACCCAGATCTTTTGGAACCACAACTGGTAGGTTGTGTGCATGTGTGTGTTCATACATGAGCAAAGTGCATGCACACACGCACACACACAGATACACACACTCACGTGCCACAGTTTGCCTGTGAAGGTCACAGGACAACTTGCAAGGCTCAGTTCTCTTCTTCCACAACATGAGTTCTAGGGATCAAACTCAGGTTACCAAGGCTCCGCAACAAGCTCCTTGGCCTGCTGAATCATCTCGCTGACCATCCATCCATATTCTGTAGGTGTCTATTGCCGGTCCTGGTAGGCGTGGACTCGGGATCCATGTTGGTCGCCAGATGCTGTAGAGTACAATAAAGTAGTCCCACACTAGCCCAGAATGGGGTATAATGAAGGTCCCTTTATTTAGGGGAGACTCAGAGATCAGCAGTCCTCTGCGTGAGTGGGGGACAGGAACCGAATCCAGCAGCCAAGGGCCTGCACACACTTTTTACAACTGTATATATACTACATGTGGCCACGCTCAGAACAGGCCAGTGTCTAAAGGCTATTGGCTGAAGGAGTTCCCACAACAGGTATCAGTGGGCACTGGGAACAAGACAGGTTACAGGTATTGAAGAGACTCTCAGAGTTCAGTGTCCATAAAGGAAGAGAGACAGTTAAATACTTAATTCAATCAAGTCAACAAAGATCCCCACATTCCGTGTCCATACACAGGCTACCGCAAACACTGTATTGATATCTAAAGTCAGGCCCTTATTTTGGAAATGGCTTCGTTTTTGTTGTTGTTGTTTTTGTTTTCTGGGTTTTTTGTTTTGTTTTGTTTTTGTTTGTTTGTTTTTTAAAGAAATGACTTAGTTTTGTGTAAAGTTCTTCCCTAGGGAGACATAAAGTACCCCTCCCCACCTCCTCCTATGGTCCCAACAACATGGTTCTACCACAGCTCCCCCTCGAACTAACGAGTTTACCAGGCTTATTGCGGAGGATGAGCGAAGGAGTCCCCAAGCAGACACCCTGGATGGATGATGGCTTCTCGCAGCTGGAGTCTCTCTTCAGTTAACCTCCTCCACTCTCTATAACTTGTATACAGACAGAATTGCATACAAATGCCTGGGAGGAAGTGGGGAGCCCAAGGGTCCAATGGCCCTCCCCCCACCCCCGCACCGCGCTCAAGAAGCAATGTCAACAGGCCACAGGCCCAATTGCGATGAACCTGCATGCTGGCACAGCTGATCTGGCGGTGATAGCAGCTGCTTTGCTGAGAGGACTGTATTCTATCTCCACTTGGCATCTTGTGAGAGTCGGCTTCGCGCTGGCCCAGGTCTCCTCTTGCCTTCTGCCAGATAAAGTCAAATGCTTTGGCCACACAGGAAGTCCTTGGCCCAGTACAGGTGGCAGGAACTCAAAAATACCCGGCCTGGTAGAGGCTGCACTAGAGATGGGGCCAGCATTGCAGCAGGGGCACAGCCAGCCTTGTGAGTCGGCAAGCAGTCTTTAACCTGCATCCCAGAAAATGACCTGAAAGAAATGCGCGCGTGCACGCGTATGCACGCATATTTGTGCATATTTGTGCGTGCATGTGTGTGTGATAGAGCTGAATGGAGTCTAGGTGGAAGGCATCCTGAATTATTTTGTGGACTTAAGGATTGAACCCAGGGTCTTGTATACGTCCTGCAAGCTCTCTACTGTTTAGCCACGCCCCCAGCCCCTCACTGAGGGATTCTAGGCAGCTACTCTATCTCTCAGAGGTGCTCCAAGCCCAACTGTATGATTTGGAACAGGGAAGTCATATGATCCAATTTGCATTTAAGAAAGATATCTGGCAGCTAATTGGTAGGGTGGTTAGAGAAGGGGTACCCTAGAGTCAGAAAATAAGTAGGAACTCAGGAAACAGCAATTGGTATAAATTTAAGGGATGGATTTCCACATATTCAAGAGACAGCGATATAAACTGCTAACCTTTCACTGACTCCATCCTGCCTAGACCAGACAAAGTCTGACTTTGTAGCCCAAGTTGTCCTTCACCTCCTGGATTTAGGCTTACAGCCATGCACCACCAAGTTTTTTTTGTTTTACTATAGTCTACTATTACTCTAATAATATTAATACATGACTAGCAACTGCATAGCCCAGCCTTCCTGTGTCTGATCAGCTTTAAACAGAGGGGAAGGACTTGTGGCCCCATTGTCCTAGAATGTCTATTTGGGGTTGTTTCTTAAGTTATCGCTTGTGGTTTTTTTTTAAAGATTTATTTATTAATTATGTATACAACATTCTGCCTCCGTGTATGCCCGCACGCCGGAAGAGGGCGTCAGATCTCATTACAGATGGTTGGGAACCACCATGTGGTTGCTGGGAATTGAACTCAGGACCTCTGGAAGAGCAGCCAGTGCTCTTAACCTCTGAGCCATCTCTCCAGCCCCTTGTGGTTTTTTTTTTTTAATAAGGGGTAGCTCAGGGTGGCATCAAACCCTTGATCCTCTTGCCTCTGCCTCCTCAGCACCTCATACCAGGGTTACCCGCTACAATGGGCACTTGTTTTGTTTCTCTCTGCTTTGTTTCCAGAGCGAAGTGCTCACTGCGCAGAGCAGGCTGGCCTTGAACTCACTGAAGGCTACTCTCGTGTTTTTGATTTCTGAGCTTAAAGGCATAAGCTACAGGCCCAGCTGCTCTCTTTGTTAAGCTGGAGAGAATGCGGTGCTCCTGGGTGGACGGTGGTTATTCTGTTCTAGTCAGTTGAAGACTGGCAGGAGAAGATGCTGGGGGCATGCCAAACCTAAGTGAGGATGGCTGGACATGGAGGTGCGCACCTGTGATCTCAACACTGTGAGCGGCAGTAAGGAATGCAAGGGTTCTTCCTTCCCTTCCCTTCCCTTCCCTTCCCTTCCCTTCCCTTCCCTTCCCTTCCCTTCCCTTCCCTTCCCTTCCCTTCCCTTCCCTTCCCTTCCCTTC
>NW_026068242.1:282846-320689 GCF_014885135.2 Alexandromys fortis
ATGTACATATATATCCCAAAGTAAGTAAATAAGTAAAATAAAAAAAGTAAATATCAACTTGGGGGTTTCTCTGGTTACAGGATATGTATATGAAGCTCTGGGTTTGATCCCCGTCCTCTGCCAAAACAAAACAAAAAACCCACAACTGACGTTTGACTCTACGGGATCTTCCCATGGGGCTCCAATCATCAGTACTTCTCTAAGCCTCGATTTCCAAAGCCTTAGCCACTTAGGCCGTCCCTCCAACTGCCTCACTTCTCACGTGTCCTCATGTCCATCTGTGCGAGTTCTCTTGGGTAAATGAGAATAAGATGTCTATTTGTCCACATACGGGACTAACGAGAGCTCATCAAAACAAGCCCACCCAAGGGGCTGGGACGACAGCGCCAAGAGAAAGCGTGTGGACATGAACCTGATCCCCAAAAGTCACGTGGAAAAGCAGGGCATGGTGTTTAAAATCTCAGTATCGGAGAGGTGGAGGCAGGCGGCTCCCTGGACTCACTGGGCTGCCAGCGTTACTGATTCGGAGACAAGCTGGGAGGCTCGGGAGATAAGCTGTTGGGCAAGATCGCTTGCTACGAAAGCGTGAGGACCCGAGTTTGAAACTTGAGCACCGGAGTTGAAAAGCTGGGCGTGTCCACGCGCAGGCACCGACAACAGCAGCTCTGTGGGAGGCAGAGACACGAAGACGTCTGAAGCTTGCTGCCTGCCGGCCTGGCTCCAGGTTCCGTGAGGGAGAGACCGCGGAGAGTGGCAGAGCGGGACTCCGTGGGTGCACAAACTCCAGGACACACACGCGCTCCCCACACGGAAAGGATAAGACTAAGGTGGATGGCGTTCCTAAGGAACACGCGAGGTCTTCATGAATCTGCACATATGTGCGTGTCCATCTGTACCCACACACCCACCCACATACACATCGGAACAAAGAAACAACTTGAACCAGGTGTGGTGGCACCCATCTTTGACCGCAGCACTCAGGAGCCAGGGGAAAGAGGATCTCTGTGTGTTCGAGGCCAGCCTGGTCTGCACAGCAAGTTCCAGGGCTACTTAGAAAGACCTTGTCTCAAAAAAAGAAGTTCACTCAAGTCTAGTTTGGTAAAGTGATGAGTTTATAGGAATTTACTAGGTAGCATGGGTGACAGCCATCAAAGGTCACATCCCTGGTGCTCCCTGTCCAGCTTGCAGAGTCTCCTTTCTCTTAGCTGGTGTGAGCTGCCTATAAGCCTGGGAAGGGTCCTGCGGGACTTGTCGCTTTTATAAGCACTCTGAGCCTTGCAAGTTTCCTTGGCTTCTTTGGTCTCCTGATGCCCTCTCCTCCCTCCTGCAGGAAATGCTTCCATTTGGAGGACACAGCTACGCACAATTCCTCGCAGCCTCCTCTCAGCTCCTTGCAAACGGTTTAGACGAGGCTCCCAGGGCCTCTGTCTGTGTTGCTCAGCCCCATGCATATATCTCCGAGCAGTCTTGGTCCATCTATCTGCAGCACTGACCGATCGACCGTTCTTTTGCGTTTCCTACTGAGAACACTTTTGGATTCTGGAACCCTACATTCTCTTGATTGTCTCTGCAGCTCTCTGGCTTCCGCTTTGGCAGTTTCGACAGTGCCTGACCTCTAAATGTTGGAGTTCCTTAGAGGTTGGTCTTTGGCCATTTTGTCTTTTTCTGAGCCTTTTTTTTTTTTTTTTTTTTTGGTTCTCTTTGAAATGACTTCATCTGCTTGAATGTGCCACTCACTCTCGGGGCTCTATTCCAAGCAAGATTTCTGTGCTGAATTCCAGACCAGTTTCTACACCACACAGTGAACATTCCTCTCGGTGCGTCCAGCTTAAAACTCTTACCTTCCTCCTCAAGAACTCCTTCTCTCCCATATATTGTGTTCCCTAACATGATGAGGGAAGAGAACCGATAAAAATTAGGCACCATGGCATGCATATATGAAAATGCCGTAATGGAATCCATCTTTAGGCTCGTCCCTTCAGGTCATGTGATTGTCAATCTTGAGTGTCAACTCGATGGGAATAGAGGATCTCCTGGGGAACAAGGTTCTAGGAGTGTCTGTCAGGGTGTTTCCCAAAAGATTTAGGGGAAGTGGGAAGACCCACTTTTAGTGTGGAAGGCATCATCGCATGAACTGAGGCCCTGGACTGAATAAAATGGAGAAAGCGAGCGAGCACCTCATGCTCTCTGCTCGCAAGCAACGTGACCAGTTCCTTGTGCCCCCGCTGTTAAGCGTTCCTCTCTAACTGCAAGCCCAAATAAACCCTTCCTTCCTTAAGCTACTTCCTTCATAACTGCAGCCAAGCAGCTGATACAAGGCGTCCACACTCAGTTTTTCTTTCCATGCCCATCTCCCATCTTTCTCCTCTGCAGTCCGCAGCTTCCTTGCAAGGTGAGGGGCTGCACCCTCAGTGCTTACAACAGAGCCTTTCGGAAGACCAGTGGGGTCAGTCAACATTGGCCGAGTGAGCGAAAACAGGGGAGCCCATTAGCTTGGAAATCGGCATGAGAGGTGGCAGCGCCGCAGAGGCCGGCTTGTTAGCTCGCTTAAGTGGTCTCAAGGAAGACACTTTGCCCCTCTGTACTTTGAGGAAGCTGAAGTAAAACTATGATGTCCTTTCTAAACTCTAATGTTGGCTCTATTATCTATATATGTCATAGAATTCATAAGTCCATATAGGTGCAATCTGAATAATGAATGTTGTTTTTTAAAAAAAAAAGAAGAAGAAAATAAAGCTGGCTGGTAGTGGTGGTACACACCTTTAATCCCAGTACAAGGCGGGCAGAGGCGGACGATAAGTGAGTTTGAGGCCAACCTAGTCTATAGAGGGAGTTCCAGGACAGCCAGATCTGCACAGAGAAACCCTGTCTTAAGAAAACAAAGAGAGAAAGAAAGAAAGAAAGAAAGAAAGAAAGAAAGAAAGAAAGAAAGAAAGAAAGAAAGGAAGGAAAAGAAAGGAAGGAAGGAAGGAAGGAAGGAAGGAAGAAAGGAAGGAAGGAAGGAAAAAGGAAGGAAGGGCTGAATGAGTACTGCTGTTGCCATATACTTTTGAGACAGGGCGTTGCTGTGCCGGTCTGGAGCTACAAGTGTGGGCTACCACATCTGATGACCGGGAGTTTTTAAGTGGACAGTGGTGGATGGTGTCTTCCTCAATTACTCTGCGCCTTAGGTTTATTTTATTTATGTGTATAAATATTTCACTTGTATGTTTGTGTGTGCCTTGCTTGTGTAGCTGGTGCACCAGAAGAGGGCATTTGATTCCCTGGAACTGGAGTTACAGAAGGTTATGAGCCACCACGTGGCAACTGACCCCAGGTCCTTCGGAAGAGCAGTAAGTGCTTTTAACTACCGAATCATCTCTCCAGCTCCCACCTTAATTTTTGAGACAAGACATCTCACTGAACCTAGAATTCCCTCATTGAGTTAGACGCGCTGCCCAGCAATGCCTCGGGTTTGCCCCAAGTTCAGTCTCTGCCTCTCAAGTGTTGGGACTATAGGCATGGCCATTGTGTCTGGATTGTGTTTTAGGGTATCAAACTCAGGTCTTTGTGTTTGTATGGCAAGAACTTTGCTGACTGAGCCATCATCCCCCAAGTCCCCCCCCACACTTTTTGAGACAGGGTCTCATGTAGCCCAGGCTAGCCTCCAACTCAATATGTATGTGAAGACGAATGTGAACTCTTGATTCTTCCGTCTCTATAACTGTCCACAAAATCCACCACAGCCTATTTTGAATAGTGTGTTTTAATTCCCTAAACTATGAGGACGGTCCGAAGGCCATCCGACAACTTGAACTTTCCCGAAACACTTTCACAGTCTATGGGGATGAGTCTCCCAACAATGCAGGAGACCTGAGGATAACCGTCAACACACTCATCGATACTCTCCTGGTGGAGGTGCTCCACGGTCACACAGTCAAGTTATTAAAGCTGCCTGAGATTCTAATCTCAGTTGAGTCCGTAATCAGGATTGTGAAGGATTAATAAACCAAAGTATAGGCTGAAGAGGTGGTTCCGTTGATAGAGTGTTTGCCTAGCAGGCTTGAAACCCTGAGTTCTACCCTGCATAAACCGGGCACGATGGTGCATACATTCCGATCCCGGCACTGGGTAGTCAGAAGCAGGAGGATTTATGAGATCAGGATCATTCTTGGCTATGTAGTTAGTGGGCTCACGACACAAAAAGCAAACACCTCTAGGCTTGCAAATCAATGAAGATAGACAATTATTGCCGCGGTATGAGGCTTAGTCTAGGGAGCCTATAACCCCCACAGGGCTGCGCTGAAGAACTATTTGGGTTTTATTCCCTCTAACTGCATTTTCTAGGCTCCTAGCGGTCACCAACCGCTTTTTTTTCTTTTTTTCTTTTTTTTTTTTTTTTTTTTGCCCCTCTGTCCTACACTGGTTGGGACTTCTCTAGCTCCGCCTCCGGGAAGGGGCGTGGTTTCCCACGTAGGGGCGTGGTCAAACCGAGAACTGGGCCTTCAAGCCTCCAGTCTGGGGCCGCCCAATGGGGGGGGGGGGGGGGAGGAAAAGAATCGAAGGAGGTCGGTCACGTGACCGGAGAGGCTTTTTTTTTTTTTCTTTCCCCCCCCCCCCCCCCCATGGCTATACCACCTCTGCTGTCCTGAGGGAGGATGGCTTGCTCCTTTTCAGGAAGAGAACTCCTGACTGTGCTCCCCGATGAGTTGGAAAGCCACGAGACTGGGCTCGTACGGTGACCGAGTCGGGTTTTGCCCCCGAGGCTGTGTTCCCGCGTCCCGACTCCCCCCACCCACCGGCGCAGTTGGTCTCGCCCAGCCTGGCCCTGGGCGCGGCGGCGGCGGCCGCGTCACTGGCGGGCGGGATCCCTCCGCTCTGGGGAGAGCTGCGCTGGACGGTTGAGTTGGGGTGACTGAGGAAATCCATCCGCGTCGCCGCTGCTGCCGCCTCCGCCGCGGAGGAAGACAGGACCTCCCGCGCTCCTGCAAGCGACCCCTTGGCAGAGTCCCACCACCTCAGGTACCTCCGCTGACAAAAGGAGTCCTCATCGCCCCCAGCCCCAAATTCCCACGGGGGTGTGTGCGGCAGGGGGAAGCCCCCGTTCCTTCCGTCTCCCGGGTTTGGCTCTTGGGAAACGGACGTAACTCCCCAGACCTCCCCTCCCTTCCTCTGGCCCGGTCGTTTCCAAACCCGGAAGGGGAACTGGGGGGACCCTCGGCTTCAATAATGCATGCGTTTCCTGCAGTATCAGTGGCATTTTTTTTTTGACCCTAAACCCCTGTCCCAGCCCCGCCTGCCTCTTGCTCCCTTAATAGCTGGGGGGCTAAATTCCGGGTTTCTTCTAGCCCTGTCCCGCCCCCTTTCCCCACCACCACCCCGCTGCCTGCCCCGGGGTAGCAACCCCTCGTGCCCACTCGTTTCACACCGTTGCTTACAGTAGACTTGCAGAACTTCAGAATCCTAGGTGGTACAGCCGAGGCCTCAAGGCCACCCTTGCTTTCGTCTCCACCCTACTGGCTGTCTCTTGATTTGGGCTCTGGCTGTGGTTTCTGAGTCCCAGATCCTAAACTGGAGATCTCAACATTTTATTATTATTATTTTTACAAATCCCTACCCCAAGTCTAGCCCTAGTCGCCTGTCCCCTTTGCCCAGCTTTCTTTTGGGCAAAATGGAGGTCCTAGGAACTGGAGGGCCTGGCCCACAGCACTTCGCAGCTCAGCACCAGCCTGCGCCTTCCAGCTGCCAGATCTGAGGACCCTTGCTTGTCTCCTCTCACACCTGCGGAGGTGGTGGCACCCCTTTTTTTGTTTGGGGCTGTGGATGCTTAATTCCTAGCATCTAGGCGCTGCTGAGGGAATCTTGGAGGGTAATGGGGAATCTTAGGGCTGGGAGCATGGCCCCCGACCCAGTGGCTTCTTCGTGGCCTGTTTTCCTTCTGCCCCAGGCCTGTGTCATTGCGGCTAGACCTGGGCTGCTGGAAGCTGGAAGGAAGGGGCTTTTGTCCACAGCTGGAGCAGGGTGGTAGCTGTGTCGTTGCCCCCTCCCATCTCATTTTGGAGGGGCATCCCCTGGCACTGGCTTAGAAACCTGAACTCAGAGGGGGAAATATCTCCGGGGAAGAGGAACGCCCAGTGGCTGGGGGAAGTGGGAGCTGGGTGGGGGACGCCTAGGTCGCCAGAGTGCTGTGTGCACGGCCAGATCGCACAGGTGTCCCGGGGAAGGCAGGACGTCGGAGGCTGGAGCGGTGCCAACTAGGCCTCGGGGGCTCCTGGGCGCAGAGCTGGGCTCTTGGGGTGCCTAGGGGCATCGGGCCAAGCCGTCTGGGGCCGCTTGCCGGCGCCTGGGAGAGAACAGCTCCGCGCCCTGGGACCAGCGGCCTCTCTTCGGAGCCCTAATTACTTCTGAGCGGCTCCCACGGGCTTTGTGCGGGCGCGGCGGGGCGGGCGACCTCGGTGCCGAAGGGAGCAGGCTGTTTGGGGGCTTGCCTTCCCTGCTACTCTCAGCGGCTAATGGGGTGCAGCCGGCCCGGAATGGGGATTATCCCTGGTTGAGCCGTCTCGAACCTATTAGTGTTCAATCGGCTTTTCCCAAATCCTGTAAACAGCCATCCTGGCCGTTTCTGAGGAAGAGGCAGGAGACTAGGTCGGGTGGGGGCGATGGGGGCCGGGGGTGGGGTCACCCACCCTACAGGTCTCTGCCGCGGATGCGGTTGCCTTGGCAACGAGGCTAGAGGGTGGGGGCACTTCACCAATGAGGTGCTCTCAGTCCGGGTGACGGTTGCCTAGGCAACCCCACGAACAGCCTAGCTTCTCCCCTCAGCCCCCCCCCCATCACCACCTCTGTCTTAGCTGGGGGTGTGTGCGGAGGGTGTGCGGTGTGTGGGTGTGGGGGTGAATTTAAAGAGGCACCGCCCCTTTTTAAAATTAGGTGCTGGGAGGGCGGCGCCTTGTGCGGGCTGGGGCGGACGCCAGGTCTGTTTTCGAAGGGACTCCCCCCCCCCACCCCATCCCCAGTTCCTGCCGCCCGAGTGTCCCGCCCGGGCTGCTGTCCGAGGGAGGGGTTTCCCCTGCTCTTCCTCTTGCACTTCCCACTCTGTTTCCGGGGGCCCGGGAGGAAGATTGGGGAAGTCGTCTGTTCCTTGGCAACGTCTCTTGGGTGCCAGAGACCCCATTCCTGCCCCGGGTACCACGTCCTCTGCTCCCCCTGCCCAGCTGACCCCTTCCGGGCCACGGGCTTCCACCCCGCCTTTCCCGGCTGCTTCCCGGGCGGTCTTGGGGCCTGACGTCAGCCTTGCATCCCCCCCCTCCCAGGCCTCGGGCCAGCGGCCAGGAGCTGCCTCCCCCAGCCCCCGTCCCGCGGCCCCCAGCCGCCCCCAACCCCGCCCCACGGGCCCGGCGCCATGAGTGAGCTGGAGCAACTGAGACAGGAGGCCGAGCAGCTCCGGAACCAGATCCGGGTGAGGGCCTGACTGTGCTGGGGAGGCCGAGCCGGCCAGGCGTGGCTTGAGTGTGCTGCTTCCCTTTGACCTGAGCAGACTGGGTTGCCTGTGGCCGGGGATGTGTGTGTGGCTGTGTGTGTGTTTCGCAGGGTGAGAGAAGAAAGGGGATCCTAACCTCCAATGTCTCCGTTTCATCCTCTCTTCCCTTTGCCTTGTCTCCTGTTTTCCTCACCTCCCCCGCTTCTCTACTTCCCTTCTCCTGCTCTGCCCATCACTTACAGGACGCCAGAAAAGCATGCGGGGATTCCACACTGACCCAGGTGAGGTGACTGTAGAGTTACTTGGGGGCCCTTGAAGGGACAGGAGGTCGGATGGGCTTCTGTTGCTTGAGTCTCCTTGTGCCAATACAGCTTCTCTGTTGTTCCAGATCACAGCTGGGCTGGACCCAGTGGGGAGAATTCAGATGAGAACACGGAGGACCCTCCGTGGACATCTGGCAAAAATCTATGCCATGCACTGGGGGACAGACTCAAGGTGCGTGGGTGGCCTCTGCCTTAGTGTCCCCAGGCTCTGGGGGTTATTTTACATAAAGGGCAGAATGGTATGGGGGGACTCCAGGACCCCCCAGGTCTGGTGGGGAGAATCTATGTCAGTTAAGTTTGGGCAGACTGATTCCCAGTATCCCTTGGGGACCAGGGATGCAGGATTATACTGCGAGGATTTGGGGAACGTTTCTGAAGTGTCTCTAGATGGGAAGGGACAGGGCCCTGTGTTGTCCACACCCTGACCTTGTCTGTGTCGCCCGGCCACTGCCCACCAGGCTGCTGGTCAGCGCCTCCCAGGACGGAAAGCTCATCATTTGGGACAGCTACACCACCAACAAGGTAAAATTGGCACTCGAAGTGGGTAGGATAGGGCTGCCAGTCCCTGGATGGCTCTAACTAGGGGTGATATTCTCCTCCAGGTCCATGCTATCCCTCTGCGCTCCTCCTGGGTCATGACCTGTGCCTATGCCCCCTCAGGGAACTTTGTAGCCTGTGGGGGTTTGGACAACATCTGCTCCATCTATAGCCTCAAGACCCGAGAGGGCAATGTCAGGGTCAGCAGAGAGCTGCCTGGCCACACTGGTGAGTGGAGCCTGAAGGAGAGGCAGGAACACAGCCGGGAGGGCAGACAATATGGCCTGATGAAATGTCTGACTACAACTTCCTTTCCCAAGGGTACCTTTCATGCTGCCGCTTCCTGGACGACAACCAAATCATCACCAGCTCTGGGGATACCACCTGGTGAGGCTCTGCCAGGCTGGGTTCCCTGCCTTTGGGTGGTCCAGGGCCCAGCAGGTGGCAACATTTCTGAGCACTTAGCTTCCTCCCCTGGGTGGGGGCCAAGTGGCTCCTGCACCACTTAGGGCCCCAGGCCTTCTTTCCAGAGGGCCCTGTCAGGTTTGGGTTCATATGGCAGGAGAGTCAGGGATTCTATCCTTCAACTCATTTCTGATCCTTCTTCTTGTCACCTCTCCAGTGCCCTGTGGGACATTGAGACAGGCCAGCAGACGGTGGGTTTTGCTGGACACAGTGGGGACGTGATGTCCCTGTCACTGGCCCCCGATGGCCGCACCTTTGTGTCAGGTGCCTGTGACGCCTCCATCAAGCTGTGGGATGTTCGGGATTCCATGTGCCGACAGACATTCATAGGTCACGAATCTGACATCAATGCCGTGGCTGTAAGTTGGGAGCATTGTGACAGCCCCCTGTGCTCCATGCCCCTGGCCTTGCCCAACATGCTTATGGTCTCCGGTCCACATCTTGCAGTTCTTCCCCAATGGCTATGCCTTCACCACGGGATCAGATGACGCCACATGTCGCCTGTTTGACCTGCGGGCTGATCAGGAGCTGCTCATGTATTCCCATGACAACATCATCTGCGGCATCACCTCGGTTGCCTTCTCACGCAGCGGCCGGCTGCTGCTCGCGGGCTATGACGACTTCAACTGCAACATCTGGGATGCCATGAAGGGTGACCGTGCAGGTAAGGGAGGCTTGTGCTGGGGCCCACAGAGGGTACAGGTATACCGTGTGGGCCAGACTAGTCCCTATGTCCTTTTCTTTTCTAGGTGTCCTTGCTGGCCACGATAACCGTGTGAGCTGCCTTGGGGTCACAGATGATGGAATGGCCGTGGCCACAGGCTCCTGGGACTCCTTCCTCAAGATCTGGAACTAACCACCCCCAACCCCAGATGGGCCAAGGCAGGGAGCAGCATCCCTGCCCATGCCCACACTACAGGCCTGGAGCTTTGGGGCTGGGTACACAGCCAAGCCTCCCTCCCTGGGCTACAGGGCCTTGGGTCCTGCTCCTATACCCAGGTTTGGTTCCTCCCGGGGGGGGGCCCCCACTGTGGAGATAAAAGTCGGGATGGAATAGGGGAAGCAGAAGGGCAGGAAAGCCCTCACCCTTTGCTGCCCTGGGGCTGGGGCCTCACTCCTCTGGAGGGCCAGAGGCAGGAGGTGGAAACTCCAGGGGCTGGCTTTTTTAAACTGGTTTTATTTTAATTTTTATTATATTTTCAGTTTTTCCATAAAGGAACCACTTCCAACTCTGTACGTAGTCTCCTTGCTTGCTATCCCCTCCCCCACAAAGCAGGCAGGCAGTGGGTATGAGGCTTCTCCAAGCTGTAGACAGAGGGTATTCTACACAAACCTGAGGCCAGCAGTTCCCAGAGACAACCCTACCCAACTCTGCCCCTGTCCCTGCTACGAAAAAGCCAGCAGACAAGATGGGTTTGGAGAACACACCAAGTTTTATTGGGAGTATTTACATGGGTAGGCAGAAGGGAAGTCACACTGGGTAGAGGTAGGGGTAAACTGGGGCACACAGGACACCTACCCTACCCTGAACCCCACGACGGGGTGGAGCAGCTAGGGCCCTGTAAGACTGGGACGGAGAAAGGATTAAGATGGGGGTGGGGTGGGGTGTCTGAGCCCCTGGGGTAGGGGCTCAGGGCTTGTAAACATTTACCACTCTCAGAGGGGATGGGGTGGGAGAGGGCTCCCCCTACACTTCCTCACAGGGTTAAGGCCTCTCCAGGCTCATGGGCCCCCAAGTTCAAAGTCTCTTTAGCTGGGGGAAGGGGTGGGAAGAGACAAGTGCCCCCTTCCCCTGCATTGGCTGTGGCAGGGGCAGGGTAGGTTACATTCAGTCACAACAGGAGTCTCTCCCACCCTCCAGTGCCACCATAATGGCAAGAGGGAAGGGGAGCTGGGGGGCCAGCAGCAGCAAGACATTTCCCCCTGGCCCATCACCCCCTTATTGCTTTAGAGAGAATATTGTCTTTTCACAGACGCTAACACTGTCAAAACCAGGGAGAAGCAGGTGGAGGGGCCGTCCACCCAGAGGCCAGCCTTATCCCCAACACTGACCCAGTTGCCACTTTGGTGCAAAAAAAAAAAAAAAAAAAAACAAACCAACAACAACAATAAAGAAAAGTGAAAACGAAAGGTTGCCTCTCTGGAGACAGATGGGAAAGAAGAAACTGGGGCCATTCCCCACTTCCTCAGGGCAGAAAGAGAAATACATTCATGGAGGGGAGGCAGTGGCAGTCTCGCCCTAATACTGCATTCTGAGCAATGAGGTCGATGGGAGAATTCACTAACATAAGAGCATTTCCAAAAAAAAAAAAAAAGCCAACCAACAATGGAGATAAGCCCAGACGGGATGAGGAGGAGTGAAGTCGGTGAGCACAGGCAAGGCGGCCCCCAGCCCAGGACACAGGCTCTTGACCTCCAGCTTCACACCCAACATAGAACATCCAGGAGAGGGGCTGCTCGTGCTCTCCATTTGGTCATGGGAGGGTCAGGTGCAGAGCTGTGGTCTCCTTTCCCACAGCTGGCTGCACATCAGGGTGCTCCCACAATGGCCCCACCACCACAGGTTCAGCCCCAAGCCGCCCTTCGGTGTCTTTCCCTCACACAAGCAAGGACTCGGCCATGACGAGAGGTTGGTGTTCTCCAGCTTCTGGAGGAAGGGCTATGTCCCTTCTTGGAGGGGTGAGACAGGCTTGGGGGCCAGAGAATACATTCATGTGGCAAAGGCAGGGAGCTGGGGCTTTCAGTGTCACACCCAGGCTGTCCCCCGAAATGGCAGCAGTGGGGGCAGCCCCTCAGCAGGCCTGAGTTCAGAGCCCACCTCTGACAGGCTGGCACTGGCAGCTCTTTCCCCGGCTCCCCAGTATGGGGGGGCTGTTTAGGGGTTGAGGGTGAGTGAGCTGGCGCAGCTCGTCCAATTTGTGCAATGTTCCTCCAAAGCAGCCGAGACAAGGGGCGACTCTGTGGTCCCCTCACCAGGACACCTGCCACAGTAACCACCACAAGGAGCTGGCACAGCGGGTCCAGTGGGCAGGGCTTCTGGAGAGGGCCTTGCTGGGCAAACTGCCAGCACCCAACTTCCAGTTACCCCAATGATCACCTTCTGGGGCAGCCTTAGGGGAGCCAGGCAGAACAGTTCCATGGAGCCTGGTACCCACTGCCCCAAAATAACAGTGTGAGTTTTTTCTTTCAGCCTAACTTTTTTTTTTCATTATTTTTCATCTTTTCTTAAAAAACAAAAAACAAAACGAAAAAAAAAAAAAAAACCAACCCTAAAACAAAACCTCTGTGGACCTTCCAATGTCACACCCATTATCCCAAAGGGGCAGATGGGTCTACAGTCTAGTATTTGAATGATACTTTTGTCTCTCCTAACATTTAAAATTAAAGAGAAAAAGAAAGTCCCTCCCCATCTGTAAAGTGCCTCGTGGTGGGTGAGTTAAGGTGCATCGTGTGGTTTGTAACAAGTGCTGGGGACCCTGCCCCACTTGCTTCCTCCTCTGCTCCCTGTTGGGAGCCTGCAGGCTGGAGACCCGAGGGTCCATGTCACCGCTGCCACCACCCAAGCCTAAAGCCCAGGGGGCTGGTGGGACAGGCTGGTCAGTAGTCATCCACGCTCTCGATCTCACCAGAAGGGCCGTGCAGGGAGTACCCTGAAGCCAGGGGAGAAGTGAGGGTGAGTTCCCAGGTCCTACGGCTGGCCAGCACAGGGAAAGCAGAGCTCCCAAACACCCCCACGCTTACCCAAGATGCTGGGGTCTGAGTGGAGCATCAGCGCCCGCCTCTTGGCCTTGCTGCCCTCCCCAGGGCCCAGTTTGGTGCTGTGGTTGGCCTGAAAGGCTGTCTGCAGGGAGGTGCTGCTCAGCCAGGCCTCCTATGGCAAATGAGAGTAGCATCAGGAGAGTCCTGGGTACCCTGCCTCCCCAGGTCCCACAAGACTCTACCTGCTGCTGCTGCTGCTGTTGCTGCTGCCGCTGCTGACTAGCTTTCTGCTTGGCCCTCCGCTCCAGGAATTGTTTGGCAAATTCTTTGGCTTCCAGCGTGTCCCCCAGGCAGGAACGGATATAATCATGGACATCATAGGGGGACTCCACCTCCTTGAGGATCGCTACAGCCATGGGCACTATGGGGAGGGGAAAGTCAAGCATGCTGGACAGGTCTGGAGTCCCCAGTGCCAACATGGCCTCCCAGGATTGCCTTCCTACCATCCAGGCTGCCCGTGGTGCTCAGGGTGTGTAGCATCTGCTCACACCACTGGGTGAAGCCGTCCTGGGGCCGAGGGATGCCCTGCAGCAGCTTCAGCAACTTCTCTTCCTCTTCTGTCTTTTTGCGAACAGGGCGACCTGACAGGTGGCTGTACGAGTCACTGAGGCAGGCGGGGGGGAATTGGAGGCCACAGGTGAGCCAGGAGCTTAGCACCCACCCCTCCCTGACAGACCCAAGCTAAACAGTTGTCTCACCCACCTGAGAGACGGGCTGCTCCGACTGTTCTTTAGGCCCAGGCTTCGGGCCAGGTTCCCGCCACTCTTGAGGGTGTCTTCCCAGAGTCCCAGGCTGCCACTGTTGCTGCCCCCACTCTTGTCTGGCCCGCCCCACAGTGGCCCAGCCTCAGACACCCACTGGTTCAGGGGGGCAGTGCCCAAGCCCCCAAGCTGCTGCAAATGGCAGGAAGTCAGGGGGCTCTACAATGGAGCCCTGGCTACCTAGGCAAGGAGGCTCATGGGGGGGGGGCTAAGGGAAAGGGAAAGAGTTGGGGGAGGGGCATCCTTCCAATAATGGAAAGAACCAAATCTCCGGCTTTAGGAGTCTGCGCTTAGGGCTTAGGGACATACTCCTCCCGCCCCCAGTGATTCTGGAAGCTGCATTGGGGGGGTGGGGGGGCTCCCTGGGACCCCTGCTGCTTACCACTCGGTGGTTGGGGGCCTGGGCCCGCAGAGGATCCCGGGGTGCCGGCTGCTTGTGCAGCTGCCGCTCGCTTTCCATCTGCAGCTCCAGCAGAGTCTTCATGGACAGGCCCTGCTTGGCCAGGCCAGCCCAGAGTGGGGGCGGGGAGCTCGGTGCAGGGGGCACAGGGACATTCGTTGCCTGCTGCTGCTGTAGCAGCTTCAGCAGCAGCTCCTGCTGCCGAACCTACGTGAGGACATAGTGGATGTTGGTGGGTGGCTGGCACCAGGCCCAGGCAGGCCCAGGAGACAGGTGGGACTTGAACCTGCTTGCGCCGAAAGAGCTCCTCCTCCTCCTGCCGCCGCTTCTGCTCCTCCTGCTGCTGCTGCTGGCGGCGCTTCTCCTCACGGCGTTTTCGCTCCTCTTCCTCCCGCTTCGCCCTGAGCTCCACTTCTCTGCGCTCTTGAAACTGTGGTGGCAAGGAGCTAGTTAGCTGGGGGCTGCACCTGCTTCAGCCGGCCTTCAACAGGCTAGCCTGTTACTTACTTTATGTTGCAGCTGGAGTTGTTCTAGAATTGGACCCTGAGTCGAAGAGTTAATTGGTATGTCCCAAAGACTGGCCTCACCACCTGCAGGAGGAAAGGCAGCTGCAGAGGCCCGAGCCCAGTGGAACCACCCCCAGATAGGAAACAGAGCCTGAGTGTCACAAGCAGGGACTCGGGGTAAAGGGACCAGGATATGGCATGGGGCAGGTTGGCACTCACCTGACTGTGATGAAGCTGAGGTATGTAAGTCCCAGAGGGGGCCTGAATCTGGCACCGACAAGGACCGGCTCATCGTCGGGAGCAGGTTCTGGTCCCCACCCCTGAGAAGCAAAACACTGGCCCTCAAGACACTGCATTCACTTGTAGCCTGACTTCCTCCCTTCCTCCTTTCCTATCTCACACCAGCATACATATTCTGTTGGTGTCTCTCTCTCTCTCTCTCTCTCTCTCTCACACACACACACACACACACACACACATACACACACGCATGCACAGTGAAACAGACCTGGGGGTTTTGAGAGCCTGGAGCTGCTGCAGGAATGTCGTGAGCTGCTGCTGCTGCGGCGGCGTCAGGTCCCCCATAGCTGCCTTTTCCCGGAGCGTCGTGCACTGCGGAAGCTGGCGGCTACAGACAGACAGGGCTCAGATGGTAGACCACCCAGGACCACTGCCGTACCCACATCATGCCCCGAAGCTCCCCATACCTGCCGACCAGCTGCAGAAAGTGCTGGTGCTGCAGCTGCTGGTACAGGGCCGCGGCAGCCAGCTCCTGCTGCTTCTTCAGCCGCTCCTGATCCATGTTCCCCTGCAGGAGGTCAGAGCATGCCTGTGAGTGTGCCCAGCAGGAGCAGGCCTAGCAAGCAAGGTCGTAAGGAAGTCTAAGGTCCTGCTGCTGCCCCCACTGGCCTTCCTGCAACCTGCAGAGCAGACAGTACTCACCAGCAGCGGGGGTGGCGAGGGCCCAGGGGCAAAGGGCACGCGGCCCCACATCTTGATCACCTCTCCCAGAGGCTGGAAACCCTCATCACAGCCCCTCTTCACTAGGAGGGACATGGAGAAATAGCCAGCCTGGAACCACTCAGCCATCTCCTGGGTTGTGAAGGGGCCTGGAACAAGGGTGTGAGAGGATTAAGAAGTGGCCATGGTAGATTAGAGAACACACTTAAGTCTGCCCAATCAAATCCGCTCCTAGGAATCTGCTACCCACCTTGGATCTCCCCCTGTGGGTCCTTGTAGAACCACTTTCGGGCAGCGCCATGGCTGAGGGGAAGGGCAGTGGCGGCTGTGGAGTGGCGAAGGCCCTGGGTCTGCATGGTGGCCGTAAACTGTTCCTCCTCCAAGGAGCTGTCCTGCAAGGAGGCCACCAGCTTCTCTGCCTCCTGGGAGTCCAGAAAGAGAGTCCAGTTTGAGTGAACTGATAGCACCAACACCAGAAAGAGGCTGGGCTCAGGAGGGCAGGCCAGGGCACTGTCGGACAGACCCGAGTGGCGGCCTCTCGAGCACGCACAGGCACACCCTCCCCACAACCTGCTGCAGGTGCTTCAAGCCTTCTTCATCTTCTAGATCTCCAGGTGGGCCAGGAGGCGAGCCGACTGCAGGACTTAGAGGCAGACCCCTCATCTCGTCTCCTGGGAGAGGAGATGAGAAAGTGGGAGGGGCAGGAAAGGGGACAAGACGGCTCTTCTACCTGCTAGGAAAACAGGCTCTCACCACAACCCATCCCTCCCCACACCCCGGCACTCCCTTGTGCATCAGCTCTAGCCAGTCTACCTTCGGCTGGCGGAAGTTCTTTCTCCACTGCCTCATCGCCATCCTCACTCGTCGTCCAGAGAGGGCCCAAGGCAGGCAGTGAAGATGGGGAGCTAGGTTTCTCAGGAGGAGGCAATGGGGTCACCTCCTTCCCACCTGGAAGGAACAGATGACTACTTGAACTCAAAACCAAAGGGGCTAAGGAGTTGGCTCAGCACATAAGTGTTTGCCTCCCAACCTTGAGGGCCTGTGTTGAAATCCCAAGAACCTATACAAACGCCACATGTAGGAGTGTCTGTAATCCCAGTTTTCCCATGAAAACGTGGAAGGCAGAGACAGGAAATTAATGCTCAACAGGTTCGTAGGCCCAACTGGGCACAGACAATGGGAAAGATCAGAGAGCCCACCCCAACCAAGATGAAGGGCAGGGACCTATACCCACGGTTGTCCTCTGACCTCCATACACTGTGGCACATTCATTCACACATATACATACACGATCAAAATAAAAGACCAGGGGAGACCATGTGAGTGAGCTTGCACACAGTGAACATGCACAACCCTGGGGCGTGTCTATCCTTTCCAACATTGGTCAACTCCCTACCCAAGCATGAAGCATGGATGTGGAGAGCCGAGCTGTCTGCACTGTGCAGACTCCTGGCCCTGCTCTGTGAGGTATTAGTTAGGACCCACAAGTGTAAGGGCTGTGTGGGTGCCTGCCGGCTGCAGAGCTTCTAAAGGGCTCCAAAGGTCATTCTGTTCACACCTGACAGAGGTCCCTCTCCACGTATTTGAGTCCTGGCTCGGGACGTGAATGCATACATAGGCACACAGACATCGCAGGTTAGAGGACAGCTCAGCCTCCCTGCAAGGTTGTAAGGGCTCACCTGCCTCAGGCCCCTCGTCATCCACCCCTTCTGAAGGCTCCTCCTCCTCTTCCTCCAGGCCCTGGAAATCAAGCTCTTGCTCCTCAGGAATAGGTTCCTTGGGGCCCTTCTGTGTGAGAAAGGGCAGAGTGGACAGAGGGAGAGCAGCTGGGGGTCAGCCCCCACCAACCCCACCTGGTCCCTGAGAAGGTACCTTGAGCGGCAGGAAGGCCCCGGAGGCATCAAAAGTGCCCATCTCCTCATCTTCATCGTCCAGGCACCACTCAGGGAGCCCATCCTTGTCATCTTCAAAACCATCGAGCCCTCGGCATCTCCGGAGGTGAGAGCTGCCTCCCCCAACCCGCCCATCCTCTTCGCCACACCCTCCTCGATCCCCTCGCAAATCAAAATCAAATTTGCGCCTCCGTTCCCCATGTTCCCGCCAGCCAGCAGAGCGGGGACCACCATCTGGAAGAGGAAGTTGGAGAAAGAAACAAAACAACATAGAAACTAGTGTCCAGCCACACCAGGCTCTGCCTTCTCCAGCTCAGCAGGTCTTCCCACCTAGCATGGCCATCCCCCTCCCCAGCATCAGCCACATTCAGGGAGCAGTTCCTGAACCCCACCTTGCCCCATCTTACCAGGACTGGTGGAACGCCAGCGATCACCATCTCTCCGGGGTCCTGCCCCGAGTCTCCAGCTGCCATCCTCCTCCTGCTCTTCTCGCAGTGAGCGCCAATTCTCACTGTCCGAGCGTGCATGCTCCTTCCTTGGGCCAGCCCCTCCCTCCTCAAACCCAGATCGTGCTGGCATGGGAGAAACAGACAATAAGCATTAAAGAACCCCACGACAACTCAACTGTCCTCCCCCTCCAACCTGGGAACCCAACCTCAGCTGCCACCACACCCAACACTCTCATACCTCCATCCCGCCTTGCAGACTTCTCAAACCGCCTCTCACCTCTGTGGAAGAAAGATGCTGGTCAAGGCACACACATCATCCCCTCTGCTCTCAGGTGGAGCAGGGGGAGCCAGGGGACATCAGGCTGGGGAGAAAACAACAGAATCCCCAAAACAACCAGAAGGAAAGGAACAGACAGGACCCAGAGGGCTCTGGCCTCCACAGTCACCCCATCACTAGCCCAGCTCCCACTCCTCTGCCCTACCTGCCTACCTCATCTTTCCATCCCACCTGTCATCCCAGCTCTGGCTTCGCTGGATCTCCCGGGGATTGCGTCCAAAGGCTCCATCCCCTTCCTCAATGCTTCTTTGGTAAAAGCAGCTGTCACCACGGCCACGGCCTGAAGGAAGAGGGCTCACATCTGGGCTTGGGACCTTCCAGTGCCCCTCTGCATCCTTAGCACCACCCATTCCAACTCTGCCCATCTCCTCCCCTAAAAAACATGGGGTGTCATCCTCTACCTCGGCTCCGTGTGCTGCCCCTGCCACGGGAGGTGGCAGCCAAAGGGGGCCCAGCCCCTTTCCCCATCAGCCTCAGTACAGCCACACTGTTCACTGACAGGGAGAAGTTTCTCTGAGGAGGGAGCCAGGGATGGGAGTGAGGACGTTATCACTCAGTCAACCCCCATCCTCTCAAGCCCGGCTCCTCCTCCCACCACCCTAGGCCCATTTGTCTCAGCCTGGCTGGGCCCTGCCCCACCTGCTCCTCCTCAGTCAGAGGCTCCAGGGCCAGAGGTTGCAGTGGTTCCTCCTGCAACACTGCGGCGAACTCCTTGTCCTGCAGTTCCTCGGGGACCTGTGACGGGCAGGAGGCCCAATACACTATACCCTCAGGGGCAACTCACTGATCAGGCAAATGGGGGAGGGAATCCTGTCCCATTCCAAAACCTCACCTTGTTCTCCTTGACATAGAGGGCCAGCATCTCTTCTCGCCCATAGCGGTAATCTGCTAGCTTGTATTTGGGCATAGCAGGAGATGGGGGTGGAGAGGTCACACTGCCACCACTCGAAAGAGCCCTCAGCCTAGATCAGGCACAGAAAGGAAGGGAGAGGGAGGTCCACATAGCCCTTCCCCACTACCCCAGCTTCTTCCCATGGGCCAGAGCTTGAGCGACCCACCACTCAGGTCCAAAGTTGAGTGTCTCCGCTGCCATCGTGGAGCCGAGATGCTTTTCAAAGGTCAAGGATGAGCAGAGAAAGGAGGACCAAGTGTGTACTGTTCAAATACCTGTAGGGCCACAGACAGGGCCATAAGTAACCATCTGCAGGTTACTCACGGGGACAACACCTTACTGGGTCAGTGAGAGGCCACCATCTGGGTGGTGAGTCATTTTGGCAATGAAGAACTCACCTAAACCAGACACGAGACCATGCACACCATGAGTTAACCGAAGCCAGTCAGGGTAGGGGAGAGTCCTAGGGAGTGAGAGAACAAGGAAGCTTGAGCCTGGTCTGCCTCAGTGAGGCGCCCTCTGGTGGCCCAACACTCACCTGACAGTCCTGCCCTGGGAAGCAGGGGAGACAAGGGCTCTCTCTGTTCTGGCAGGGCCTGGGCTGAGCTGACCCAGAGTTCCCAAGCAACTAGCTATGGCCTATAGCTTCAGTAGTGCCAGGGAGGAACTTTCACATCTGGGAAAGATCCTTAGGGAGAAGAGAAGGAAGAGGGTGGTTACACCAGTGAGTCAGATGGCTCCCATCCTCTGGCCCACAGCTGCGGGGTACAATGAACTTAGGACAGATGTACAGGCGTGGTCAGTGGTGCTCTCACGGGGTGGCTGAGATGGCCAGTGCGGCAGGGACACAGTGAGAAGGTAAGGATGGTAGTGATGGGCTTTCAGGACCACAAACCAGGTAAGGAAGCCATCAGGACCAGGCATGGCGGTGCCCATGCTTCCAATTCCAGCACTCTGGAGACAGAGGCAGGAGGATGGCAAGTTTAAGACCAACCTGGGACACCTTGTAGACCTTGTTACAGTAACAACAAAAGGACTGAGGATTTGGTTTAGCTGGCAGCGTGCTTATTTATCACACACGAAGCCCTACGCTCTCTCCCCAGTACCACATGCCCGTGATCCCCAAAATTTGGGAGATGGAGGCAAGAGGTTCCGAAATTTAAGGTCATTCCTGGCTACATACATGTTCAGGGTCAGCCTATGCTACATGAGGCCATGCCTTAAAAAATAAAACAAGGCACTGGGGCCACTTATGTTCTATGGAGGAACGGGCAGCTTATGTCTTATAGAGGAATGGGCCTCTCACGTCCTCTGAACGGTCCATTTTGGAGAGCATCACAGTAAATCTTGAAACAAGATGACTTCTCTACAGGAAAAAACTCTAATTACCTGTCTGGAAATCAGAATCAGGGAGCTGGGTCTGGCCAGGAACCAAACACGCACTAAACATGCACTCGGGCAGGCATAGAGCAGGGGTGTGGCCACAGCACCCCAGACTCATCTACTAAATGGAAACCAAGCCTAAACTCCTTCCCCTACATCAAGAACTGTCCCTCAGAAAAAAGTTCAAGGTGGGAAGAGGGCTACAGAGTTGCTGGCAGAAGGCCCCTCACCATATGGGAAGAGGCAAGTCCAATCTCTGAGGCTGGTGAGCGGCAGGGGCAACAGGGGCAGGTTCCTCTAGGAGTCTGGGTAGGAGACTCTTGGAAGCAGGTTCATCTAGGAAGGGCAGAGTAGGAAGAAGGGCAGGCAGTGTCCAGGGGTGTGCGTGGGTTCCTATCACTGACTGGGCAGGAGGCTGGACCAGTGTGCCTCTGCAGTCCCCATCCGCTGCAGGATGCCAGGAGTCTGGAGGAAAGAGAAAGAAAGACGGTCTCCCCTGTAGCTAAACCAAGACACCATGGCAGACAACGGGGTGACCCAGAATCCAAGCACCTTGGAATCTGCGGTGATTGTGTGGCTGCTGAGAGACAACAAATGGGCTGGCCCAGGGCACCTGTGCTGCTCAGTGATGCCCCGGGGCCTCCGCAGACCCCGAGGACACGATGCTAAGTGTAACAAGTCAGGCACAGACAGCTGGCAGAGAGCAGGCCTAGCACTCACAATGCCCTGGGTTTGACCTCAGTATCACATTAGCCAGACATGGCGGTACACACCTGTAATCCTAGCACTCAGGTAGTGGGTGCAGAAGGATCAGAAGTTCAAACTCCCCATTCCCTGCCCCAAGATGCTACCGAGTGGTCAAGCACTTTCCTAGCATGCGCAAGGCCCTGTCTTCAACCACCAGTACTGCCCAAAAAGGGACCTGGGCTAGAGAGACAGCTCAGTGGTTGAGAGTCCTTGAGTTCAGGTCCCAGCATGGGGGTGGGGGGTGTCAAGAAAGATAAAACCTCTGTAGGATGTTCCTTACAGAGGAGCCAGGGGTTGGGGCAGGCTGAACACAGAAACCTGAAGTTGGGACAGAACTGTTGGCAAATGCTGAACGGGTTCAGGGCTTCGGCTGGGCACAGGGGAGGCTGGTGACAGTGGCATAAAACTGTAAATGAATTGACATCAACGCCACAGATCTGCACACCAAAACAATAAACGAAGCGGTAAGAATCCTTTTACCTCAACCTTCTGAGCGCTGGGATTGCGTGCACGCACGGCCACGCCTGGCTTACACCCTCATTTTATTTTTATTCCTTAATTATGTGTATATGTTTGGGTGGGAGGAATGACGTTGCGCACCCTTGAATGTAGGTGCCCAGGGTCTAGAAGGTGTCAGATCCCCTGGAGCTAGAGTTACAGGTACCTGTGAGTCACCTAACGTGAGTGTTGGGAATCACACTCAAGGCCTCTACAAAGGTAGTGTGCGCACTCCCCAGCCCCCCGCATCAACAATCATTTCAAGAAAGCTTTAGTGAGGCTGGTGGCATAGGACCTTAGCATGCACAAGCCCTGTAGTCCTGCCCTCAGTATTTATTTTTAAAAAATGTTTTGTAGGGCAGTGTAGAGGGCTCAGTCAGAAAAGTGCCGGCTGCACAAACACAGGACCTGAGATCAAGTCCCAATACTCACCAATACTTACGTAAGAGCCAAACATTTGTGTGTGCCTGGGGAGGTAGATATAACCCTAGCACTAGGGAGGTAGAAAAAAGAGGATCCCCGAGACTTGCCGGACATCCAATCTAGCAAAATTGGTGAACTCCTGGTTTAAGCAGATGGCTGGAGAGATGGCTCAGTGGGTAAAGCGCTTGCTGCACATGCATGAGGACCTAAGTTCTAATCCCCAGAACCCATGTATAGATAGATGCATAGTATTCCTACAGAGAGATGGGAGGTGGAGACAGGAGGACCCCTGGGAGCTCATGGACCAGTCAGCTGATGAATGATGCCTCCAGAAGAGACCCTGTCTCCATCAAGGTGGAAGGACCAACATCTGAGGTTTTCTCTGACCTCCATGTGAGTATACACTCATTCATGCATATACACAAAAACTGAACAAGCAATAAAGTTGAGAGCAAAAGAGAAAGATACAACCTGCAGTCTTCACATCCTCTTGAGCATGAGCCCATAAAAGGCTTTAGGGGAAAAGCCACCGTGAGGGCTAGACACTGTTCCCATTCCAAACAAAGAACCCCACACTCCTTCAAACAATCTGGAGCCTACTCAGTCAGTCCTGGTGGAGCAGGCACTGGTCTTGGCAGTGAGGGAGCGCTGTCCAGCAGGTGCCCTACCCTCAACCGTGCATTCTCCCACCCTTCATGGAGCCTCCCTGACTGGAAAGTCTAAGGAAGGAGGGCTGGCAATACAGCTCAGCCTGGTAAAGGGGCTTGCAGCCAATCCTGAAGATGTGAATCGGATACCTTAGGATCTACGTGGTGGAAGGAGAGAAGCGTGTCATCCAAGTTATCCTCAGACTTCCATGCACACTATGTACACGTGTGTACACACACACACACACACAGCTTGAATGGTGGGGTGGGAGGTGGACACAAGGACATGCTTAATTTAAAAAGAACAAATGAAAATAGAAAAAGAATAAGCAGTGGCAATGTGGATGTAACAGGGCCACTGCAAAGGCAGGGGAAGACCCAAGGCAAGCGTGTAGGTTCTCAGGCCTGCAAACTAGCCAGAGAGAAGTGCCCAGAACTCAGCAGTACTGGGCTTCCTCCTCACACTGAAGGGACCCAGGGAGCAGCAGGCAGTCCACTGCGTGCTGCCTGAAGCCATGTGCTCTTGACTGAGGGAGACTCAACTCCCTGAGGACTACGGACTATGACTGCAGACACCAGGCTGTCAGCTGGGCAGAAGGGTACGACTGGCTGCTAGCAGGTGGAGACCAGGGATGCTGTGGGCCACCGCACAACTCAGAGGACAACCCAGCACAAAGAAGCATATGGCCGGCTTGGGAACGTGGCTCATTTGGGAGAATTCTTGTCTAGCATGCACAAGGCCTTGGGTTCAATCCCCAGCAAGGCATAAATCAGGCAGATAGTGCAGGCCTGTCACTCAGCATGTATCCAGGGGAGGCAGTGGAACATTTAAAATAAGGGAGGCCTGTGGGCTCCCTTGTTCCTCATGAGCCAGTAAAGGCTTCCCTCACTGCACTGTCCAGTGAGAAAGTCCAGAGCCCTTAGGAGGAGAAGCAACAGCATCAGGCTGGAGAAATGGTTCAGCTGATAAAGGAGTCTGTGGCCAAGCCTGATGACCCGAGTTTGATCACCAGGACCCATATGGTGGAAAGAGAGGACCAACTTCTTCAAGTTGTCCCTTGACACCACCCCCCACCATGAAACAGACAGACACACTGACACATACTTTAAAAATGAGAACAAAACAATCTGTTTGCCTACCCCTCCAAGCTAAGCAACCAAGCCTCTCTCTAAGAAAGAAAACAGGAGGGCAGCTGAGTTGGGGACCTCATCTTTTCCCACCTCACCTTCTACTGGCTGCCTAGGTGAAGAATCTTTTCCTCCCAGGTCACCTCTGCTTTGCAAGGCCCCCTCCCCACAGCCCACCTCAACTCCCCCAGCATCTGTGCGCTCTCAGTATTAAAAGAGTGAGCGTGAGCCCTGCTGGAAGCACAGGCTGGAGCTGGAGCTGACTGGCAGCTTCCTCGGGGACCCTGGGCCGCTCCTCTTGTGCCCAGAACTACAAACACAAGCTGACCACTTCAGGCCAATGCTTCCTTACTCTATAACCCCTAACTCTGCCCCCATCTAAAACAATGTAACTTGGCACCATCCTGTACCACGGCTGACAAGAGTCAAAACCCAAATGCTCCCCCACTTGAGCAATCACCCAGTCACCCAGTCTGTAGAAGGCAACTTTCCCAGGATGGCTGAGTGGAGACATCGTGTGTATGCATTCTCCATGTGTGGTGGGGAGGAAGGGCTACAGGCCCCCAGCAGCCCCAGGGCAGCAGTTACCCCTGCTCTACTCCACCACAGTGACAAGCAAGCCCAGCACTTGGCAATTGTGAATTGACTTCACAGTTTTCAAAGCATTTTCACGCTTTACCTCATTTGATCCCTTCTGTCAACTCGCCTAGCCAGGGGACTCCAGTACATAGAAAATGAAGTTACAGCTTCCCTGACGGGCACCCCGACACCCTCACCACTACCCCGGACTGACAGAGATCTGATAGGTGGCGGGAGCCATCCTGCAAGTTCGGGCTTCCTATGTTGAGCCTGAAGCCATTTTAATTCTTTCTTCGACTTGGGGCTGACGAGGCTTGCTGAGACAAGGTCCCAAACTGTACCCGAAACTGGCCTCACACCTAGAGCAGCCCTCCTGCTTCCTGAATGTTCCCATGAGTGGCAGAGGCTTCCAAGCCAAGATTTTTCTTAAGACTTTCACGTTTTGCACATGTGTATGGTGTCCATTTACCTGTTTAAATTCACGTGTAGATGCACACGCACAGCAACGAAGAGGCCCGAGGCCGATGCCTGGCATCTTCACTTGCTCCCCACCGTGTTAATTGAGGCAGGGGCTCTCGCCAAGGCAGAATATACTCTTTTTGGCGAGTCTAGCTAGCCCTCTTGCAAGGGGGATCTGTCTTCCTGGGACGGCTGGAATGACAGGCGAGCCGCCATGGTCACCTAGCTTGTGTGTGGCTCTGGAGATCCAAGCTCTGGTCCTCATGCTGGCTCAAGTGCTCTAACACCAGAGCCCTTCCTTCCTCAGACTTTTGTGCCACCTTTGCTTCCCTTTCCCCTCGTTTTATTATGATTGTGTGATGCGGAGGAGGGGCACACATGGGGGCAGAGGACAGCTCTGTGGAGTCTGGTCTTGACTCCCACCTGAAGTGAGTTCCTGGCCAACAGGCTTGCAAACCAAGTGCCTTGACCTCACCATTGGTCTGTTTCCTATCCCAAAAGCCAAAAAAAAAAAAAAACAAAAAAACAAAAAACATGTAACAGGCTAGGGTCAGCTTGGGGTCTCTTCTTCACTACCCCCACAAACCACTAATTTACACCTGCTACCTGACAGAGCGGGTCAACAAAGATGAGCACACAAAAATTTTACTAGAATCCCCATGTGGGACACTCAAGAACCAGGGCCCACCCGGCCAACGGACAGAAAGAATAAGCCAACTTCCTCAAATCCTCTCCAAATTCGGGATACTGATGTATAACCTATTAGTAAAAAGTTGATCTGGAAGGGAGGGTGGCTGGCCGGGCGCTGCTGCAACGGAAACAGTTGGATGGGTAGATGCCAGACCAAACCAGACACTGGTCCTAAATGGGTCGGGGGCTTGAGCAGAAAGTGGCGTGCCAGCTTGGAGGGGCAATGGCTGCTGGGAAGGGGCTTTTCCGGAAAGGTAGGACTTTGAGCAGAGGGGAGGACCGGGGTGGGTGGAGGAAAGAGCTGGCCACCAAGTATTTATTTAGCATCTCCCAGGCACAACACTGCAAGCTGCTTGGGAACTGTAGTAACTATTGGGTCTAAGAGGGGACACAGAAGGGGCTTTCAACTTGAAAAAAAAAAAATTAAGGGAAAGAATTCTGGGTAAACTGTGAGGGGCAATGACCTGCAGCTGTCCCGTCTAGTGGGGACATATGGACCGGGAAGAGCCCGGTCTAGTGTCAGGGCAGCCCAGCGGCCCCAGCTCAGACAGACAGGTGTCTCACGCGGCCGGACAACTGGGGAGGAAAGAGGGACCTCGATGACCAAGCACTTAGGTGGCCGCTTAAAAACGCAAGAAACCGTGGTGAAGACCCAAGACGAGGCGCTCGGGCAGAATAAAGCTTCCATGTCGGCCAAAGTGCTAGAATGCTTGGCCCAGCGAGCCCCGCCAGACCCGGTTCGGCTACCAGAACCGTGCTTGGCACGGAGCGGCGAGAGGGGACACCGCCAAAAGGGGAGGTCGCGGCGCGCGCACAAGCACACAAGCAAAGAGGCCCGGGCCCGGGCGGGACGTGTCGGGGAGCCTGGAGGGGACCCCAGAGACGCGACCGTTACTTAGGCACCGAACACGGTGGGGTGCGGGAAAGCGCGGGCCGGGAGGACGGCGTGCCCTTCAGGGAGGGGCGCCAGGTGCGCGGGGCCGGCCACCGTCCCCTCTCCCTCCCGAGGAGCAGAGGGGCAGCAGGGCCTCCCCCCCCAACACACACCCGCCCGAACCGGAGCCGCTCCGGGGAGGGAGGGAGGAGGGAGGGAGGGCTGGCGCGCCGGAGGGCGGGCGGGCGGGCGAGCGCGGGGCACGGGGCACGGGGCACGGGGAGGAGGGCCCGCGCGCGCCGCGGCCCCGGCTCCTGCCCGCAAAGGCTCCCGGGCGGCCGCCGCTGGCGTCGGGGGCGGGCCTGCTCCGGTGCTCGCAGAGCTTACCGGGGGCGCGAGGTTCCCGGTCCCCCCGGGCGTTGGCGACCCGGGCGCGGGGCTGGCGGTGACGGGCGGGTGGCGCGCGGCGGGGCCGGGACGGCGGCGGCGGCGGCGGCAAGGGGGGGTGGGGGGGGACTGGCGGGCGCTGGCGCTCCCGCGGCGGCCGCTCCTCTCTGTTTGTGTTTGTAGCAAGATGGCTGCCCGCCTCGTACCACGTGACACGGACGCGGGGCCGCCCCCTCCAACGCCACCGCGGCCGCGGCTCCCCCTGCCACCTCGCTCTCGGACTCCGACCCGCCCGCCGGGGTCCCCCCCACCCGGCCGCGCTGCACCCCGCCGCCCACTCCCGGACACGTTGACCCGGGAGTGCACCCCCCCTTCCCGCGCTCGTCACGTGACGGGGTGCCCGTGCAACCTGAGGCTTGGGGAGGGGGGGGTCCCCACTTCCCCCGCCCTCTCCTGGCCAAGCCCCGCCTCCTCCAGGGAGCCCGCCTGGGTTAGAGGTGAGACTGCCCAATGCAGAGTTGTCCCCGGGTCACCGTGCGGGTTTGGGGGGGAAACGCGAGCGCGCAGTGATTTAGAAGCGGTCGGGGTGAAAGGATTTCCTGGTGGGCAGGAGGAGCGGCTGTTCAAAGCCAGCCTGGGCTACAGAGGAAGACCCTGTCTCAGCGAGCCAATGAACACATCCTGCACTCCAGCGCTTAGGAGCAGTTTCCAGGCCAGCCTGGGCGCGAGACCTGGGCTCAAAAAAATAAACCAAAGAAAGCTGAAGGTGGTGCATGCTATAATCCTTGCACTTGGGAGGTAAAGACAAAAGGGTCAGGAGTGCAAGGCCAGCCTCGGTTACAATTATTACCTCTGAGAGTGTGTTTGAAAAATAGAAAGATTCAGGAATGACTTTTTTTTTTTTTAAGGCTGATGAACTCTGGTGGGTGTAAATGTTTGGTGGGTGCCTTCATGGTTTTCTTTGGAAGTTTGTTTCCTCTCTCCCTCCCTCCTTTCCTTCCTTCTCCCCTTCTGTTGTGGTTTTTTGGTTTGTTGTTTGAGATAGGGTCTCACTACGTAGCCTTGGCTGGACTCGAGCTTGCTAGTAGACCAGGCTGGCCTTGAACGGAGAGACCTGCCTACCTCTGCCACCCAGTGGCTTGGTTTTTGAAACAGTCTTACATACTGTAGCCCGGTGGCCCTTCCACTACCCTGGAAATCCTGGTGATCTTTCTGCCTCTGACTCCCTTTACAGGCATGCACCCCATGCTGGACACAGTTTTGAACATTGTTTCTGGTAAGTGCCATTAGCCTCTGTGCCAAGGAGGACTGGCCAGGTTTGGGGGTTGGGAGTACAAGCCTGCAATTTTAGTAGTTAGGAAGTAGGTGGAGACAGGAGGGCTGGGAGTTCAAGGCCTGCCCAGGCAACTCGAGCCCTTGTTTAAAAACACAAACAAAAAAACTAAATACACAAAAGGATCATAATTTTGTTCCAAGCCGAAAGCAGTAAAGATAGAATCAACTCAGGAACCCTTTTCTTCTTTTTAAAAAGAAAATTTTAAAATGTAATTCTGTGAATGTGTCTATAGTGGTCTGTTATTTGTGCTTTAATAAATAAAGCTTGCCTGAAGATCAGAAGACAAAGTAGCCACACTAGTCAGCCATACTGGCCAGGCAGGGGTGGCACACACCCTTAATTCCAGGTTTGGGGAGATGAGGCAGGTGGATCTCTGATTTCAAGGCTACCCTGGGCTGCACAAGATCAATTCAGAAACAAATTAAAGGTGTGGCTCACACCTTTAATCCCAGAGTTTGGGTGTCGAACATTTTTAATCCCAGCACTAGGGAGGTAGAGAAAGGAATATAAAGGGGAAGGGACTGGAACCAGTGGAGGTGGAGCCTGAGAATCCTGGAGACTGGCTCTCACCCTTTCAGTGTGAAGATTGGTAGGGGTAAAAGGTCTCTATAGTTGGATGTTTTGCCTTTCTGATCTTCAGCTTGAACCCCAGTACTGTCTGGGTTTTTATTATTCTTGCTGCATGTGTGTCTGTGTAAGGACGTGTGCACGTGAGTGCAGGTGCCCAGGGAAGCTGAGAGGGGGCACCCAATGCCCTGAAGCTGGGGCTGTGAGCTGCCTGAGAAGAGTACGGGAACTAAACCCAGCACCTCTGTAAGCCATCCTCCAGTCTAGGGTAGCGGGTCTCGATTTGTGGGTGGCAACACCAGAAGACCATAAGAAAACACAGATATTTACATTATGATTCGTAACAGTAGCAAAATTACAGTCATGAAGTAGCAACGAAATAGTTTTATGGGGGCTGGAGAGATGGCTCAGTGTTCTTCCAGAGGTCCTGAGTTCAATTCCCAGCAACCACATGGTGGCTCACAGCCTTCTGTAATGAGATCTGGTGCCCTCTTCTGGCCTGCAGGCACACACAGAAGGAATGTATGTATGTATTATTTATTATGTATACATAATAAATTATTATATTATTATATTATGTATACATTATTATGTATACATAATAAATAAATCTAAAAAAATAGTTTTATGAGCCGGGCGATGGTGGCACATGCCTTTAATCCCAGCACTCGGGAGGCAGAGGCAGGCGGATCTCTGTGAGTTCGAGACCAGCCTGGTCTACAGAGCGAGTTCCAGGACAGGCTCCAAAGCCACAGAGAAACCCTGTCTCGAAAAACAAAAACAAAAAAAAAAAAATAGTTTTATGGTTGGGGGTCACCACAATGTGAAGGACTGTACTGTAGGGTTGCAGTGTTAGGAAGGTTGAGAACCACTGCTCTAGTCCTCCTAATAGTTTCATCTGAAGCTTTCATTGGGGCCACTGATGTGGCTCAGTGGTAGAGCCCCTGCCTAGAATCCCCCAGTGAGGGGCTGGGGTGTGGCTCAGTGGTAGAGCCCCTGCCTAGAATCCCCCAGTGAGGGGCCGGGGTGTGGCTCAGTGGTGGAGTGCTTGCTTATCTTGTGCAAGACCCTGAATCCCATCCGTGCCAGCACGCGCGCACATGCGTGCACACACACACACACACACACACACACACACACGAGAAAGGCAACCTTTGTTGGGACTAGACTTGGAGGTGAAAAGCAGGGTGGGTGATCATTGGTTAAGAAAGGAGGAAAATGTGAGTGATGGACACGCACTGGAGAATACAGTGGAGCAAAGCGATGGGAGAAGAAACCCAGAAAAGCCTGAAAACCAAACTTTGGTTGAGAACTTTGATTCCTGTTGTAAAGCCAGATAGGGATTTAATCTTTTTAACTTTTGTGTGTATGTGTTCAGTGTGCGTGTGAACCTGCCGTGACACACATGTAGCAGTTAGAGAATGACTTGCAGGAGTTGGCAACCCTAGATTCAAGCTCAGATCATCAACCTTGGCACCGAGTACCTTCTCATTGTCCACGTGTTATGTGTGTGTGTATTTTTACATGTATGTTTGTTTTTTGGTTGGTTGGTTAGGTATATATACGTGTACACACACGGTGTCTTTTTTGACAGCAGTGTGTACTAAACCCAGAGCTTCAGATATACTAAAGTACGGTACCACTGAGGTATGTCCCCATTCCTGGCGTTTGTTTAGGTAGTTGGTTGGTTGGTTGGGTTTTGGTGTTCTCGAGACAAGCTGTCTCTGTAGCTCAGGCTGGCCTTAAATCCACAAGAATCCTTCTGCTTCAGCTGTCTGAGTTTGGGGACTACAGGCATCCACCACTGTAAGTCTAACTTGTAAAACAGGATTTTTAGTATCTTGGAAAGACACACAGCTTGAGTCATAGAAAACTCATTTACAAATTGTGTTTATTGTTTTGTGAGTGAGTTTTGTTCTTGTTTTTTTTGTTTGTTTTTTGTTTTTGCAAGACTGGGTGTCTCTGTGTAGCCCTGGCTGTCTTGGAACTCACTCTGTAGACCAGGCTGGCCTAGAACTCGGAACTCAGAGATCCTCCTGCCTCTGTCTCCTGAGTGCTGGGATTAAAGGCGTGCACCCACCACTGCTCAGTTCTTGGATTTTTTTTTTTCTTCTGTGGTAGTGAAGTGTTTTTGTTTGGTTGTTTTTATTAGCTTGTTTTCCAGTTGGTTTAGTTTCTTGGGACCCAGTCTTGTAATGTGTCCCTGGCTGGCCTTGAACCTGCAGTAGTCCTGCTGGCTACAGCCTCCCAGTGCTGCAGCATCACACTTCAGAGCTGTATTATAAGTGATGGATATAATAATGGGCCTATCATGGAAGAAGTTAACTTTCTTCTAGCAATTGAGTTGTTCGGTCCACAATATAGTTGTCATATTTAAGCCTGGGCTGTGTGAGCCTCAGGCACAGGAACCTTCCTGTCTCTACTCACATCTCAGCATCACCAGGGCTACAAGTGCACACCCCTGTGCTCGCCTTTAAATTTTATTTGGGTCCCTTGGCCAGTGCTGCGTCCGCTGAGCCGTGCTCCCAGCCCCGTAAATAACAAATATCCCCACAGCTCAAGATGTTTCCTTGGTCCAGCTCTAATTGCTGAGAAATGTTCTGTGGTGGTGGTGGTGGCGCACTCCTTTAATCCCAGCACTCAGGAGGCAGAGGCAGGCGGATCTCTGTGAGTTCGAGGCCAGCTTGGTCTACAAGAGCTAGTTCCAGGACAGGCTCCAAAGCCACAGAGAAACCCTGTCTCAAAACAAAACAAAACAAAAAATCAAAACAACAAAAAACCAGAAATGTTCTTTCAATGGGTATTTCAGTTTGTTTTTGTGTTTCTTACAGTGTATTATCTGGAAGCTATCCGGCATCTCCAACTGTGGCCTATTCCTTGGAAACCTACTGTGGGCATTCCTGCCATTCCTGGAGAGTTTTTGTTTGTCTGTCTGAGGTTCTGTTGTTGTCTTGCAGTCCTGGGGCTTGGACCAGCCTGCTCCGGGGATGCACCAGGATGCACCCCAGCCTTGCGTACTCTATTTGCTGTTGGCTTGGCTTGGTTTTTGCACCGTACTGTGCAGCCAGGCCAGCCTGACGCTCACAATCCTCCATCTGCTGTCACACGTGTTCACCACCAGACCCTCCCCCTGTAAAATCTTAAATGCTCAGAGGGGTCCTTCTTGGGTCACTCACTCTGTATTCCAGGCTAGCCTCAAGCTCACAGAGATCCGCCTGCCTCTGCGTCCTGAGTGCTGGGATTAAAGGGTGCCAGCACTACCAGGCTTTTGGAGTATTTTCTTGATAAACCTTGATGACTTTTCCTAAGATGACACACACAAGGATAAAAGGTTCAGTTCTATCCTCGGCTATACCGTAAGTTGGAGGCCAGGTACTTGGATACCTTTTATCCTCTTGCCTTCACCTCCTGCGTGCCTGGACCAACCATATGCCTCCGCGCCCAGGATCCTGAGTGCCTGGACCAACCATATGCCTCCGCGCCCAGGATCCTGAGTGCCTGGACCAACCATATGCCTCTTGTTCTCCTGCTCTTCTGGTCTTTCATGAAAGTCTAATTTTTGAGACAGTGTCTTACATTGGAGTCTGGAGCTCTCTAGCTCAAGCTGGCCTCATGACAACCCTCCCACCTCAGCTTAAGTGCTTGTGTTACAGATGTGAGACATCATGCCCAGCCTTAACGGTTTGTAACTTTTTATTTTCACATTTACTTATTTTGAGTGTGTTTGGGGAGCGTATGTGTGTAGAGGTCAGAGGACAACTTGTTGGATTGAACTTTCCTTTCCTACTATGTGGGCCCAAGGGACCCAGCCCAGCTCTGGTCCTTAGACTTCAAAGCAGGTGGCTTTACTTGAAATTCTGACAAACTGTAGTTTTATCTTTGTCCCCCACCCATCTCTGGACTTGTTGCTTACTAGTCTCTTGGAATTTTATTTACTTATGTGTTTGCATTGGTGTTTTGCCACGGGTTTCGGGTCAGTTGTGAGCTGCCATGTGGGTACTAGGAATTGAACCCAGGTCCTCTGGAAGAGCAGTCAGTGCTCTTTAACCATTGAGCCATCTCTCCAGCCCTGGATTAGCCTCTTGAAGGGCTCCCTTACATTTTCCCCAAATGCTTTATAGTTACCAGTTTCTTATTTAGACCCACTGCCCACGCTATGTTGTTGTTTCTCGAGACAGGGTTTCTCTGTGTAGCCCTGGATTTCCTGGAACACACTCTGTAGACCAGGCTGGCCTCGAACTCAGAGATCTGCCCACCTCTGCCTCGAGAGTGCTGGGGTTAAAGGTGTGTACCACCAGCCGAGCTCCGCGCTATGTTATTTCCCCGGGCTGTTTCGGCAGCACCCGAACCACTATCCTTTCGCACTGTGCTATGTTTGCATTTCTGTCAAAAAATGGATTGGCTGGGAGATGGTAGCAAGTGCGGGGCTCCATCCCTGGTGCTGCATAAATCAGGTGTGCTGGCCCACACCTCGGATTCCCTCACTTGGCAGATGGAGGCAGGAGGACCAGAACCTCAAGGGCATTCTCAGCAAGTTTGATGTCAGCCTGGATGGAAGAGACCCTTTCTCAGAAGGGTTTGTTGTGCTTGTGTGTTTCTGAGATCTCTGTTTTATTGACGTTTGTATCTCTACACCTGCCAGCAGCACACTCTTCTTAATGAATGTACTGACATGGTTAAGCCTTAAGGGGCCAGCAAATGGCTCAGAGTGCAAAGCGCTCGCTGTGTGAGCCTTTGACCCCAGAACCCATGTAAAGGTTGAGGAATTCCACCACAGAATGTCATACATGTGCCCCATCATCGTATACACAACCATCACAAAGGGTTTTTAAAGTACATGTCTATTTTTTTTTCTTTTTGGCTTTTCAAGATAGGGTTTCTCGATGTAGCCCTGGCTGTCCTGCAACTCACTTTATAGTCCATTCTGGCCTCGTTCTCTTAGAGATCCTCCTGGCTCTGCCTCCCAAAAGCTGGGATTAAAGGCATGTGTCACCACCACCTAATTTTTTTTTTTTTATGTTTGTGTCTGTGTGAGTGTCTGGGCACCCACATTGGCCAGAAGAGCATGCCAGGCCTCCTGAAGCTGGAGGTAAGGTGGTTGTGAGCTACCCAGCCTGGATACTGGGAACTAAACTCAGATCCTCCGGGAGTCACCTTTGAAGAGCAGCAAGCGCTCTTAACTGCTGGGACAATATGAGCCCAACAGCTTGGAAAGATTATTTTATCTGCCTTTTCATAAGTTTTAGGATAAATTTTATCGAGGTGGCACAGTGGTGCACACCTGTAACACAAGCACCGGGGAGGCCAAGGCTAGCCTGAGCTACACAGCTAAACCCTAGCCTCCCCACCAAAAAGATTTCTGGTCTATATCTGCAACTCTTTCTGAGCCTTCACCTAAACAAGCACATTGATGTCTGGAATATCAAGCCTTGCATTTCAACATAAATCCCGGAGGCTAGGGATGTCCGTCAGTCGATGGTGCCCGCTAATCCCAGCACTCACAAGGTGGAGGCAAGGAGACCAGAAGTTCATGGTCATCTTTGGCTGTATAGCACTGAGCAAAGTTCTCTTTCCAACCTTCAGATTCTGCCTAGGTAGGTGGCCAAATACAGGTTTTACTCATTTCTGTAGGGATCTGTCCAAAGGCTTTATCAATCTGGACAGAGAGCCAGGTCCCCACTACTAAGGGGCTAGGAACCCAAGTCCCTGTCCCTTCCACCAGAGGGCAGCACCTCGTGACTCGCGGGTGGCGGGTAGCAGCCGGCGTGCAGCGGTGAGGTGTGGCGGGAAGCTGCAAACGCTAGGCACCTAGTGTGGGTCCCCTGCAGAGGGAGGAGGCCAAGGTGGACATCCGGCCTTCTCTCGAGCCCTTCGCTCTCTCTGCGTCCGGGGCTGCTAGGATCTGGGGAGGGAGAGCAGCTCAGACGTGCGACAGACGTGGATTCCAGCCTTGCCTCCCGGCCCCTGGGCGACCGCAGCTCCTACACTGCCCCGAACCCCCCCTTCCTAATCCTGCCAGTCTCCAGAACCGACCCCCGCCGGCGTCCTCGAGTCCCGCCCAGCGGAGAGGAGGGCAACCGGGGACCTCGGCCCACGCCCCTCTTAGCCCCACCTCTGGCAGCTGGCCCCGCCCCCAAGAGTCCGGAAGTCTCGCGAGACTGAAGCGCCCCCGCGCATGCGCGCGAGGAACGCCGTGGGCAGGAGAACGGAGGCCGGGAAGGCTACGAGCCGACCGGTTCCGGCTTGGGGACGGGGTTGCGCGTGCGCAGTGCGTCGCCCTCGTCGGCGCGCTTCTCCGGCGTTCCTGTTCCGATCGCTTCTTCATTGTTTTTTTTCTGAGGGTCGCGGGCGGCGGCGTCCAGTCGGGTCGGTCGGCGAGCCGCACGCGAGCGAAAGGGCACCGTGGAACAGAGAAGGTAGGCGCGGAGACGCCGGGAGTGGGGAACCACGTGACGAGCGAATTAAAACCGGGAGTGGAGAGAACGGAAGTGGAGGGGATCGAGAGGCCGGGAAGGAAGAGGGGCGTCGCGGGCGCCCCCTTCTGGTCGCACCCGTAGGAAGCTGGGCAGGAAAGGGTTCTCCTGTCATTCATTCTCCCTGAATCCTGTTCCTTCTCCATGCCAGGGCCGAAAGCATGGCGGAAAACAGAGAACCCCGTGGTGCCATCGAGGCCGAGCTGGACCCCGTGGAGTACACCCTTCGGAAACGACTTCCTCACCGCCTGCCCCGGAGGCCCAATGACATTTATGTCAACATGAAGACTGACTTTAAGGCCCAGCTAGCCCGCTGCCAAAAGCTGCTGGACGGAGGCAGTCGAGGGCAGAACGCATGCGCTGAGATTTACATCCACGGCTTGGGCCTGGCCATTAACCGCGCCATCAACATCGCCCTGCAGCTGCAGGCAGGCAGCTTTGGGTCCCTCCAGGTGGCTGCCAATACCTCCACCGTGGAGCTGGTGGATGAGCTGGAACCAGAGACCGACTCCCGAGAGCCACTGACCAGGATCCGGAACAACTCAGCCATCCACATCCGGGTCTTCAGGGTCACACCCAAGTAATCGAAGCAGACTCACCCATCAATTCCTTTGCACACACACGCATCCAGGCTCCGTGTGGCTGAGGTTGCTGCTGGTTCGTATGGCTCTTGTTCTGGGCATGGACCTCTTGTCAGAGCCTTGTAAGAAAACACATGTTCCCTCAGCCTAGAGGACTAAATGGAGAGCCAAGACGTGAATCCTCCTTGTCCTGTACAATAAAAGTATCGAGTTGTGTTGGTGCCGGGCTTCCCACGGCCTCTGCTTCCTTGTGTGATTCTGTGTGTGCTTGGACAGGAGCAGGAGGGAAGGGCACAAGTGCGTGGGCACAGGAAAAGAACGCACATTGGACTACAGTGTGGCATCAATCGAATCTGTTGCGTGTATCACGGAAGCCCAATAGTTACAGCGTGCTCTTGGGAAGACTGGAGGCTCAGCCACCGAGCTAACTGTAGCTGGGCTGGGTTCCCAGGCTTGGGACTAGAGAGGGTTTAAAGGTGAAGGAAGTGGGTTGCGGATATAACTGAATGGGGGAGTTGTGACCAGCGTTACCTAGCTACCTAGCACAGGATTGGGCCATAGGTTCAACCCCTAGGAACCACAAGAATTATAATGGAGGAAGGCTGGGGAGGTGACCCAATAGGAAAAGCCCTTGGCAAATAATCGTAAATACCTGAGTTTGGATACCCAGAACCCATTTCACTCTGGGCACTGTAGCACTCACATCTAATTCTCCTACAGTGAGCTGGGAGTCAGACAGCGGGACCCTCTGCAGCTTTGGGCACCGACAAACCGTGTCTTGGGGTGGAAGGCGAGGACTGAAGGCTGAAATTCTGTGGCAAACACTGTAGCCCATGTGCCTGTACTCACATAATAAAAATGATGAAGACTGTAGTTTTCTAAAATTAGCTTGAACTGACAGTATTGTTTGCTGACAGCCAAACCTTGAGCCTTCCTATGCTAAGTAAGCGTGCCGATGCTCAGCCACCCCCCAGTTCTTCAATGGTTCTAGGTAACCCCTCTACTGCTGAGCGTGGCCCCCAGCTCTTCACTGACAATTTTGACTGTTTCACTTAATTCCTGTTCCTGCAGAGCCTACATCCTTCTGGGCATCTTTAGGCTAGAGTCTGATCAGCCAGGTTTAACCATTTCACGGGCAGAGGAAATCTCTCCTAAGTAATTTATTATTGGTTGTGGTGGTTAATCTTTGCTGGCAGCCCGCTGGGATCTCAACCCCTCCAGGAGACACACCTCTGGGCATGTCTGAGGACCTTCCATAGAGGTGTAGCTGAGGTGGGAAGATTGGCCCTGAATGTGGATGGCACCATGCCATGGACAGGGGCCCAAACTAAAAGGCAAATCAGAGGGCCCAGACAAGATGGTTCCGGGTTCAAGGCAAGCCTGATAACCCAAATTCAATCCTAGAACCCACATGATGGGAGAGAACCAACTCCTGAAAGTTACCCCTGAGACGCATTTGTTGGCTTTACGATCTACACAGTGGATCACAACTTTGTTCCTGAAAAGCCAGCTGGCCTAAATGGGATTGCATACACATGTAACCTCAACACTTCTGAGGCTGAAGCAGGAAGGTCTGAGTTTGAGACCAACCTGGGCTACGTAGTAAATTCAAAGCCAGCCTGAGTGACAGAGCAGGACACTGTCTTAAAAGCAAACAGAAACTCAGAAAAGGAAACCAGCATAGTGAAGGGATAGTTTAGAGAATTAGAGGGAAATCTTTGCCACTCATACACTGACAGGGATTAATGCCTAGAATTACTAAGACCTCCCCAAGCCACTCAACGATAAACCATGTTATCAAGCTAATATGTTGAATACAAAGTACTCGGAGGGACTGGAGAGATGGGCTCAGTGGTTAAAAGCACCATTTGTTTTCCAGAGGACTCCTGTTTAGTTCCCAGAACCCATATGACTGCTCCAGATCCAGGGGACTCAGCACCATCTTCTGGCCTCCCTGGACACCAGGCATGCTCGTGGTGCAGACATACTTGTAGGCAAACCACATAAATAGAATTCTTAGCCAGGCAGTGGTGGTGCATGCCTTTAATCCCAGCTGGGCTTCAAATAAGAGGTTTCCAATAGACAATATTCATTATAAAAGTAGGAGGGAAAAGTCCCATGTGGAGGTTTGGTATTTGCTCAGCCTGTTTTCTCATTTATGAAGAAAAAAAAAAAACAAAACCAAAGATCTTAGCTGAGCAGTGGTGGTGCATGCCTTTAGTCTGGGCACTCGGGAGGCAGAGGCAGGCGGATCTCTGAGCTCAAGGCCAGCCTGGTCTACAGAGTGAGTTCCAGGACAGCCAAGGCTACAAAGAGAAACCTTGTTTAGAA